>NC_134710.1:25303109-25540609 GCF_043290135.1 Rhipicephalus microplus
CTACTTGAAGCAAGTCAATCAGAAATTCCATCAGACCCCATTACAGAGAGTGAGTCACCGTAAAAAAAAGAATGTTTCAAAAAACATTCATAGCACAACTTTCGGAAGAACATACCAAGCATGCCCCACCGCGGTGGTCTAGTGGCTAAGCTGCTGACCCGCGAATGGCGGGATCGAATCCCGGCTGCGGCGGCTGCATTTCCAATGGAAGCGGAAATGTTGTAGGCCCGTGTGCTCAGATTTGGGTGCACATTGAAGAACCCCAAGTGGTCGAAATTTCAGGAGCCCTCCACTACGACGTCTCTCATAATCATATGGTGGTTTTGGGACGTTAAACCCCACGTATCAATCAATCAAACAATCACACCAAGCATGCTTGTATACAAACGTCTGTCTAGTACTAGTGTCACATGGTGATCACAATTACCCTTTATCAGGGCAATTGGTTTCTTCATCAGCTTGCAAAGGAGCCAATCATGATCAAGAAACTGTATTCAGATTATGCTCGATTGCAATAAAGAATTGACCGCCTGACACTGGTTTAAGTGCCCATGCTGCTATAAACTCATTACTTGGCAATAAACAATGCACAGAAAGAAGTTTTATAGGCGTCAAGGTAACAATGTGTACACAAAGCTAAAGTAATGACACTCATGTTGCAGCCATGTTCAATAACCTGCAGCAGCAATTACTTCAACAGTAATTTTCAATAATGTTAGGCCAAAGTCATAGTACACACTTGCCAAAGAGTACCTAACCAGTATTTATACATGAGGTGGAAGCACTGAGGAAAGGCCTGCTTTAAAAGAGGGCACAGGTTCCGACACGTATTTTGAGTCAGGAGTGAGTCACATGGCACTGCTCAACACTAACTTTTCTGCTTTTTTCTGTTTTTTGCAATTTCTCACAGATGATTGTCCTCGAGGACCTCTTTTGGCTAAGACACACTCCTGCCCAGCAACACTACTGAACATAGGCTTCGCAGTGGTCACCGCAAACTTTCATAAAAGGCTTGTCATACATGAACTAATGTCATGCAGTATATATAGACTTTTTTTTTTAAGCAAAGGTCACAAATAGGCCTTAACTGGTTCATATGAAGTGCAAGTCATCCCACAAATACACAATGCACAAAGAGGGCTCCACTATCTTCACATTTATTTATTCTTATGTACCCACTGCACTTATTGAAATTATGCTTAGAGGCCTTTTGAAAGAAACGTACAAACACATGTACATAAAAGGAATGCAGTGCACCTGGGCCAGTTATAATCACTTGATTTGCTGTTCATGCTTTAGAACATGATTAGCAATACCCACTGTGTAAATAAGGAATCATTTTTTCCCCTGCATATTTCTTAATAGACACCTATTTCACCATATTAAATTAAAATATACTGTCCTAAATAAAGTTTAAAATCCAGAACACATGGTTATGCCACAAATAGCTGCAGCCAAAATAATCAGCCTCAATGCACGCGAGCTGGGCATAGTAGCCACTTCTCAAGAAGAAAAGCACGAAGGCCAGTTCAATAAAGCGCAGGGCCAATCACGACTCACAGCGCCAAAGGAGCTTGGCATATGCCCCGTATAAGGGTGGTGTCACCCACCAAAAGGTGACACACTGAGCAATTATCACAGTGGCCGTAGACTTATATGCAGGTCCCTGGATGGGACGAGGGCTTCCAGCAGTCCGATTTGCCATCCTCTTTGATGGTGTCACTCTTGCAGAGGGTCCCCAATGAGACCAAGGCACTGGCAATGGCCAGGCCTGACTGGCCTGTGGCTGTGTGCTCCTGACCCCCCGTTGGCATGCGCACAATTAGCGTCAGCACAGCTGCCTTGCCACTGGCACAGGGCTCAAGTGCTACAGGTGTTGGGTGTCCCTGCAAAAGAGAATCCCACCTTCTTGAGCACCCACAATTGCAAAAAATTTTGGGAGGTGTGCAAATATTTGAAACTTCGGATATTTTATTCGAGTAGTTAGGGATTCCATTAGCAAGGCACTTTTACCGTTCATAATATTTACAATACTTTATTACTTCACACTGATATCAGTACAAAGGGATCTTCCATGCTTTGCCAATAAAACCAGTCTTGCACTTTCTGCAGCCACATTATCACCACAAGCTTCTCAATTTCATCAACACGTCTAGGTGTCTGCCTTCACCTCACATGCTTGCCTTCTCTTGTAATCCAGTCTGTTACTCTGAATCACAATTGGTTATCTTGATTTCTCGCGACATGTCCTGTCCATGCTAATTTCTTGATCTTGACTACAATGTTTCAACATGCATTTGTTCACTAACCTACCGTGCTCTCTCCTTGTCCCTTTGATGTCACACTTACCATTTTTCTTTTTATGGCTCACTGTATCATTTTAAGTTTAAGTTGAACTCTTTTTGAAAGATTCCATGTTTCCGCTTCTTAAAGGGTCACTTAAGGCAAACAATTTATATCGAGTGAGCTCAATGTTTGACAAAGTCTAAAATGGTAATATTATCAACAGAAGTGCCCTAGTTTTCGAGAAGTTAGACTAAATGTCTCTGATTATTTCTATCAAGTTTTCTTCATCTATTCAAACAATAAATTGCATAACTACATGTCATGTCAAATAATTTTTGCCATGTCACATGCTACTGTAAGTGACTTCAGAGCACAGTTGTATACATAGAGGACTGACGCCACAGCACTACTATCTATGTAGGGCCACTTCATCGTGTACGTCATTCCCTCATTCTCTGGGAGCCCACATGCGAAAGGAAGGGCAAGCAGCCTTCAGCTCGAAAGTGGACCTATATCCTATATACGTGGTGCGTAGCGTTGCCAATTTCGGCAGACAAAATTGTGAACACCCAGTGGATGCACTCTGCTCGTCAGCTCAAAATTGTCAAACCTCGTGAGAGGCCCTTTGAAGAAAGCACTGAAACGATATAGCTGTTACTTTCTCTTGAGAGACAATGGTAAATTCCACCAAAGAATTACACACTTGTACTAAGTTCCACAAAATTTGATACACAAACAGACTAACAAGCTTCAGTTGTCTCATGCCCCCAACCCTATAAAGCTTTGACATATGTTGCATTATTATATGAGTGCAGTGACCAGATCATGGTGTTGTATATGAGGCCAAGCACATCATTGCAACATAGTGTTGAAATTACATCGAAAAAATCCACTAAAACAAATGGGGGACATTGCAAAATTTAGAAGGAATGTAGAAAAATAAAGAAACATTCAGGGTTATTCTTAGATGAACCCCCTGTAATGAAAAATGAACCCACCAGTTGCCATTTGAGATAGTATGCTTAGAAGACTAAATTATGACAAGTTAAACAAACTAGCATTAGCACCTCTAGTGAGCCACTGTTTTCGTTGTCTGGAGAAAAGGTGACATGCACAACAGTGTCGCTGCTTCACGAACAAACCGAGCAGCTATCCAACTTTCATGCAAACTTCATATTTATTTATTTGCAAAAATTAGCAGTTGTGCTATTCATATTTGAAGATATCAGAAAAATGTTCAATTCATTTCAAAATTGAAAATTTGATACTCGCACAACACTGATAATTTCATAACAGAATCATTGATCGAGAGGCGCACGCTTCCTCAAATTGCAGCTTTGCATCCGAGCCGTGGGAGACTTCAAAACTTCGAGAGCCCCCCCCAATCATGAGTGATCCTGCCTCGACCATGCCGCTGCCGCGGGAGCCAAAAAAAAAAAAAAAAAAAAAAAAAAAGCAAGAATTCACAAGCAAAACAAGACCAAGATAGCGGCGCTGGGCCGTGTGGTCTTAACAATAAGGGCATCATGCCCTTGAGAGTTTCCGAATAAGAATTTCAGCAATTTTTTGGAACTAGTAAATAAACAAAAAACTGAATACTGAAAACTCTATTTCATAAATAGACATTCTTTATATGCCTACATGGTTATCAGCAGAATTGGTAGACAATTGCCGCAACATACAAAAGCACCTCAATGCAAAAAACTGCATTCCCCTAAGCAATGCATTCCCCTAAAACAACTAAAAGGCGAAAGTCAGGTCCTTTTTCTCAATCAATTGTATTGCTGAGTGCAATATGACACCACTTAGCTGGACTCAGAAGGTGAACTTCTTCCACCACTTCGTTCCTTCTCACTGAAGCCTATCTGTGCTTTAGACAGAGCATTCTTGCAGTGTTTCAACAGTATGTGCATACAACGCGTTGCCCAGATGATGGAAATCTGCTTTAAGCCAAGCATCCGCAAAAGTGTGTAAAACTGTATTCAACGGGGGACTACATGATACTACAAAGTTTGTTTTCCTTTTACAGCAGGGTTGTAAATGGCTAGGACGTTCTCTAGTTCTCTCTAGGGAGCAGTGCAAAAAGTAAGCTGTATTGAAGGTTAACAGCCCGGCGGTTAGCAACCAGACCTTACATACCACACTGGCCTCCACCATGTCATATGTATGCTGTGTGCTAAACAGCTTCGCTGGTTGTCCAGCTTGCAGAGTGGAATGGCTCATTATCAGTTAACAGCAAAGCTCTTTAGGCTACTGATAACTTGTGCTCCATCATGCAATACTCCTCATGTGGTTATGCAATACTCCGTCATGCAATACTCCTCATGTAGTTGGGCAAGCCCCACTTTCAAGCACAACAAGTACGAGCGTGAAACGAAAACTCTGCTTAGCGAAGTGGAGACGGTGAAACACACAAGAGAGAGAGAGAAAGAAACAAAAAGAAAAAAGAGAGAAAGAAAGAAGAAAAAACTATGATAAAAACAGAGAGAAATAAAGAGAATATTGACAAAAAGATAGAAAAACAGAGAAAGTTAAAGAGAGCGAAAGAGAAAAAAAAAACACCGCAACAGTGAAATACCGAAAAAGAGGCAGACAGAAAAAAGCAGAAAAAGACAGAGAGAAAAGATAGAAAGCGAGCAGAAGCAATAAGTGAAGGAACAGAAAGGAAAAAGAAAGAGATAGAAAGCATCGTGAGAACGCAACTTTCAACTCTTTTGAAAGAGAAAAAAAAGATTTTAAAATGCACAAAAGATGGAAATAAACAAAAAATAGAAAATTTATGCAAAATAGGGATAGAAGACACAGAAATAAATAAATAAAGGAAGGAAGAATAACAAGAAACAATGTCGGATACCCACCTATGCCCTGTATTCATGTATTCAGGCTCAGCACCATTAGTACGAAGCTGCCATAATTTTTTTAAAATTGTGATAGTAATTACATGGACCCTGCGCACGAGGCCTGCCATCGACTGGCTCATCAAGCAGAGCAGAAACACCTTGCCTGTTTTTCATGAGGAGCATGAAGCGACGGGAGTGTAGGGGGAAGAGGGGAGTGTGCTGTTTCTCGATGGCTGTGGTCGCTGGCATGTGCACTATCTTAACAGACATCAGGAGGCAGGTAGTAAACTTGCTGTACTTGCAATGCTTACTACACATATAGAGAACTGAAAGCACAAAAATGATTTCAGTTTCTGAAGCCACTGTATTTCCTTACATCAGTGTTTTATTGAGTTAAACAAGATTGTAACAAAGGATTCAGTTATCAGCCTTACTTCGTGTAACAATACAATTTATTGATATCACATTCAGTACTTTGCCTTTGAATGAAACTAATTTTTTTAACTGTTAACTAGTTATCCTATAGAGTAAAACATAGAGTAGTCACCTCACAGCTGGCCTTCTGATGCCAAAGTCATCAGCGAAAGGGCTGTTACTTACAGCTGCAAATATTAGAACACAATTACGACTGCTCTGACCAGTGGCCACACTTTTATTAAGATGATGACACTAAAAAAACAAGCAAATATTCAAATTGCGGTCCTAATGCTCACAAGCTGAAAAATACAAGGCATTTCATATTGTATTCCTGCAAGAGAAATTACCAACTTGGATGTGCTGGAGGGAGAAAATGACGAAAAAGCTCATCTGGATAGAGATCTATGGATAAGGTATATTCGAGAAAAAGTGTCAATGCGGAACACTGTTCACGAGCTCTCCCACAGACATGAAACATGGAAACCCCGGTAGTGCTCCATGTATTATAGTTTTCCAGATTTTGTTCTGCGATGTACAGAAACAGAAGTGACAGACATTCTAGCAACATGCATGTAGTTACTAGTTATGAACAATGCTTCATTTAAGTGCCATGCAGCTCCTGAAACGAGCTATCAGCAGTGTTTCTGGAACATTGCTAATAAGGAGCTAACATGGCACTTGCGCGTGTAATTGGTGGACAAAAAGGACTTGAGAAAGAAGTGTGGCAATACGGCGTCTGCCAATGAATCGCCGAAACACTTTTTCACTGCTGAATAGCCTAGTCATCACGAGCCTCTGGGAAACAGGCTTTCCATGCAGTTTGCTATTGAGCCGACTTGCAAAACACCGGTCTTGGTGTCATAGATGGAGACGCAAGCCTGAGTGCTGTTTATTTAGCAAAACAATTACTACTCCGTGGTTCTGACTTTGGAGGCCCCAAGATAAGGCTGTACATGTTTTGACACGCCGGTGATGCGACTGCCACTGATAGACATCCCCAAACCAGAGACTCTGGTGCAGTTTGGCGCAATTTACGTCGGTTTTATCACAACGGTGCAGCAAATTGAATTAGGCCCACTGTGGCGCAGCAGTAGAATCATTACATGTATCCTCTCAATGCTGCATTTTGTAGCCTACTGTCTAATGCATATCGTCTATCTTCAGTGAAACAAATATGGTCTTCAAATAATTTGTGAATGTAGTATTTCACACCGTTATGATTGTGAGTGCAAAAATTTAAAGAACTAAAATTTACTCAGAACGCCTTCATTACTTGGTACAATGAAATCTCGGTGTAACAAACTTCAGGGGACAGCAGAAGTTTATTCGTTATTTTGAAAGGTCGTTATAGAGAAAGCTTGAAAATTAACCATAAACACTTATGTTTCACCGACCAAAATGACTTATCTTTACAACGGTGGGTCTTCGAACTCGTTTTTCATGAGAAAAAAACAAAAACAAATGCACAAGTAAACACCAAAAAATGCACGTTTACTTTAAAGAAGTCTTTTTTTTTTTTGACGCGAGCAGCACAAATTTTGCAGCGCAAAGGCCTGCAGCTTATCTACATTCCTATAGTGCGATCCAGTCTTTGGTCACAGCAGCCTGCTTTTTGCCTTCAAGTTGCGGAAGAATATCCATTGTCTCGCTTAGCGAAAACTGCTTCCGCTTCTTCATCGCAAGCAGAGATGAACTGATTTGTAGTATCCCCGCAGCGCGAACGCTGAGTTGTTTTGCGTACATGATAAGTAATCACCGAAAACAGATGAACACGACTGAAAAATTAAGGTCTCCAAAGAAAAACCTTAAGTGGCACGGCTGTCATCATCTCTTTCGAAAGAAAAAAAGAGCTAGAAAAGAAAATTCCTCGCGTTTCGTTTTCTGCTCTCTCATTGTCTCAGGTTTTCTGCGCTTATGCTTCCTGCTCCTCAACTCCCACTCTGCCTCACTGACCTTGCCCTCCCGTGTTGCCCTCGCCTTTGCGCTCGCTTGTAAACCTGCAGCGTCGACGTTTAAACAAAAAGAAAGAAAAGAAAGTCGCCCTTTCGTTTTTTTTTCCCCCTCCACACCGTCGCGCGTCTTCTGAGAAGCAAGGCGTCCATTTGCTTTGTCATCTGCTTGCGTACCGCTCCATTGATCGCGACGGATTTCAGAACTATGTTATTATAACACAGAACTAAATTAACGCTCGTTATTCTGAAAAGTTCGGTATTCTGATGTACGTAGTAGTGAAATAATTTTACATTGAAGCTATTAGCAGATGGCACAGGATTTTTTAAAAGTTTGTTAATGTGCGGTTCGTTCTACCGAGATTTCACTGTCACCCCTAAAATCTTTGAATAAATGTCAAAACCTTCATTAATTGGCAGGAAGGGGAAGATAGTAGGCTGCAATGAAAAAATCCGTGAACGGGGATTGTGTGCTTGAGCCAACATTTTGACAATTGGACTTGCCTTTTTCTGGCTTCGAAGAAGAGAAGCTTACTTGTCAAAAAGTTGTTTTGAGCATGCAACCCCTGTTTATGGATTTTTTTCATCAAAAACTCCATTGAGAATGCTAGTTTCATACACCACTTTTTGTAATTCAGAAATTTATTTTGACGTATTTTACTTATTTAGGAATACTGCAGGCCAATAGTACTTTCACCTAAGCAGGAGGGTCAAGAAGCAAGGGGAAAAAAAAATAGAAAATACAAACGTGCATAAACAATGTTAAATGAAATGAACATAATGCCAAAAAAAAACCAACAAATTGGCCCCGTATCTGCATGATACACAGCAAATGTCGTCGAAAGACGATAGTCTTGCATCTAGAGAGAGTGAACAAAATGTTTATTTGATGTTCTGCACAAGAAAATCGGTGAATGGTATTCCGGAGGTGCTACGTTAGAGTGCCTCGAGCGTGGAGCGGAGGCAAACGAGCGCATCAAGTCACGTCACACGTGAGACAGGAGCACTATCCGGCAGTTATCCTGGAAAAAGGGGCGCGCGCCGTGCGCGCCCGTCTCTGAGGAGATAAAGTGTAAAACGCAAAGCGATGGAAACACTTGCCGTTTCGTGCAAGCATTGCATGGCCAGCGTAGCGTTATAAAGGCTACGATCCTTAAAATTACTTATTTATGCCTTTTCTAGTAAAAAATACACATACATAATATTGACGTGTGGTTATGGTGCCTCAGATATGCACAATAATTGCTTTTTAATTGACAATCGCACAAGTATGAACGCTAAACCTTGAGCAATATTAGTGGGCGCTGCAAATGGCGTCGGCCGTCTGAAGTATCGTTTTGTCACTTTGGTGCCGTTTAAGGTACCGTCAAGAGTGGACAAACTGACAAATATACAGACAGACAGACAGGCAGACCAAATTTTTTGCGTTGAAGGTCCCCAAGAAACACTATTGTCTTTGAAAAAAACAGGAATCACAATGACATGACAAAAAATCACAATAATAGATACATGTAATATGCAATTCACATTCTATTGAAAAGATTTAGATTAGAAAGTGTACACTGAAAGCTTACAAAAACAAATATCTCGAACAAATAAGCTAAAAATTGCAAAAATTAATGTCATCTACACAGCTAAAAATAATCAGCACTAAAATAAGAAAATTACAGAAATAATGAATATAACACCTGCACACTCAAGAAGCTTACAAAATTAATCTGTCACTCTCCTCTGAGCTAATACACCCATTGAATTAGATGCACATACAGACAGACAGACAGACTATGGACAGACAGATGAACTTTATTTGCCTCCTGGGAAGAGGGTTCCTAAGGACCCAGCGAGGGCAGCACCTAAGGTCAATCTAAATGGGTCGCGAAAGTCGAAATGAAAAGTGGTTTGAAACCTATTACGACAGAGATAAACAACCGCGCGACGATTGAAGCGCAACTAGGTGAGGTCGGGACAAACAACCAAAAACTGAAAACTTGACATAATTTTTTCTTGAAATCAATGTAATTTTACATATGTTAAAGTAAACTTACTTTACGGTGTATCTTAAACTTGGCTAAATGGTTGATCACCTCAGTTTTTTGTTGAATGCCATAAAGGTAGGGGGGGGGGGGGGGGCGTATTCAGGAAATTTGCTATCAGAGCTTGCGTTAAGTTCGGCGTGTTTTTTGGATCGGCGCATTGCCATGTCAACGAGGCATCGTTAATTTTTCTGTGGTGGTTTCGTGCGCACCTTCAGAAGTTTACTTATTTTTTATCTGCTGTTTACTGGTGTGACATTTCAGAGCTGAACTAGCTCACAGATAGTGTAGATAGCCGCTCCTGTGACTGCCAACTGCTTTCGCTGGCGCACGTCCGGCATGCCCTCGCCTTTGATGACGGTGAACATGACACGGTAAGCAACGAGACGCTATACTCTACGTCTGCCAAAGCTATATTTTCAAAGCTGTTGTCTCGCTGTAGTGGTTTTTAAGGACTGGGCAACGTGAGTTTGCGAACTATTATGCTCGTGAACATTTTGATCACAATTGCCTCGGCGTAGTTTTTTGTGCATATTGTGAGTACGGCATTTGGCCAATAAAACAACTTTGCCTTCTCAATCTTTGTTTTTTTTCTCTCCTGAATGCAATTAGCAAGCCACAAGGTGCAATAAAGTGTATTAATAATAGAACGTAAGAGGTCAGCAATGAAGAAAAATTTCGATTTTGCGCTATGTAAGCGCAAAATCACTACCGCTTCTGGTTGTGACGTAATTTTTTTTTCGCTGTTAATTGTCCCCTCCTTCGGTAGATGGTGACGGCTAGAGCCATGGGCTTCTATGGAAGTTACGCTACCAGTTTACATTTATCTTGTAGCACCCGTGACGGGGTCGAGGACCAAAGGTCCTGATTGTTTCACAGGCTCCCTGGACTGCCTGGATTTGTTAACAAATCATCTTTCTTGTTCCTCAAATATGCACTTACAAACAGCAAAACATGAAGAATATATACCAATGGCACCAGTAATTACAGATGCTTCTTGCATCACCAAACTAACTGAGATGTACCCATACATTTGTTCCCTGAATCTGACAACTTTACCAAATGATTAAGCATGCTAGTGATGCTATTAGGTTGATTGGTTTATGGGTTTAACATCCCAAAGCGACTTGGGCCATAACAGATGCACACCATAGTGGAAGGGTACGGACAATTTCGACCACCATTCTTACATTGCACATTATACAGGCCTCTAATAGTTTGACTCCACTGAAATGTAATCACTGCAGGTCAGATTGAATCTATGTCTTTCTGGGTCAGTAGCTGAGTGCCATAAAAACAAACCCACCACTGTGGCTTCTTATGATTTAAAGAAAGGTAATATTTAAGCAATATTTTTACTCATCTGCTTTGTCAATTTAATGAAAAATTGGAATGGTAACAGAAATTCACTGTTAAACACAAGTTATATTTTATTACCAACAACTTGTGATAAATTACTCCAACGTGTTGTATTAACAAACCTCATATCACTTTTCTTGAAGCATAGATCTTACTTACACCAGCAGAACAAAACTTCCGGAAAACATTCTCATGTGAGTAGTACTTTTACTCAGTTCTCGCGTTTGTATTCTAGATCGATCAACATGTGCCACTTGTGATAAATTACTCCAACGTGTTGTATTAACAAACCTCATATCACTTTTCTTGAAGCATAGATCTTACTTACACCAGCAGAACAAAACTTCCGGAAAACATTCTCATGTGAGTAGTACTTTTACTCAGTTCTCGTGTTTGTATTCTAGATCGATCAACATGTGCCAACTGTGTCACCTCAGACTTTAGCAAAGCGTTCAAAAACCTATGTCTTGAACTACTGGTGCATTAGCTTACTCTACTAAACCGTTGCTCTAATCTCCAAATATGAAATGAGTGTTTTCTCATCAACTATTTCCTACTAACTGCTGAAAACCTTCTGCAGGCCAAAGAAGAATCAGGGGTACCACAAGAATTTGCACTCAGACTACTTTTATTCTTGCTTTACAGAAACCATATTCAGTAGGCCTGGTGCAACACCAGGCCAACTAAAATTAAATGCAAGTCTAAAGTTATGTTCTCTCCTGTGGCAAACAATTCAAAACAAACTAAACATGAAGAAAGATGGAAACACTATAATTGCAAAAGCTCACCTGCTTCATACCGTCTTGAAACTGCTTACTCGACCCATCCGGCTCACTGTCCAACTCAAGCGTGACCCCAGCAAAAGGACGACTCGCCATTTGTTCCATTTCCACAAACAATTGCTGCATGCGAAAGGACATGTCTATATTATCAGAAGTAATCTATATACCATATAGTTTTATTCCCCTCTCTCAAGCAAGTTTTAAATCCCTTTAAACTCACAGCCCATTCTATGAAAATGAATGAGACATTTATAATTTCCCTTAATGACGGAAACGATAGAAACCGGTCATTCAGGTTCTGAAATACAGGCCGTATCCTTTGAATATAAGTAGGCTGTCTTCTTGCCATTCAAAATGTGCAGACAATGTATCAGTACTCGAAAGTGATTTTGATTCATTACCACTACAAATATGGGCATTCTCACAAATAAAGATGGCGATGAATTAGAATGGAAGAACATTCCCGCTAGCTAGTTTGTTTCAGTGATGCTCAAGTCAAAAATATCAAAATACTTTGTTTGGAGTGTGATTTTATCTTGTAGAAACTAGGAAGAAGCCATGATTCTGGCAGGGGCATTGTAAGAAATGGCGATAAGTTTTACAAGACAAATGGGGCTGTCTAAAGTCAACAATTCCAACTGTAGTGAGATAGATCTTAAAGGGACCCTGCAACTCTTTTCTAGGTATCCATGGAATGTCTTCGTTAAAGGAGTTTATTACCACATAAATTGACTGCTACAAAAACTTTTAGGATACGTCAAGCACGAGCGGAAATAAAGAGACTTCTTGAACACTTTAACTGCTTCGAAGCATGGCTTACTTTCAGTGTGATTGCAGGCGCCCGCGCGTGCCCGTGGCGGCCTTTCGTGGTGGCAGCAATGACTATCCAGCTCACGATGCTCAAATCAGCCAATAGCCGTGAATTTGGGTATATGGCACAGTCATTTTGGGTATAGGGCATCATTTGTAGAAAGAAACAGGAACAATTTCTAGCTTCCAGGCTGTACTATAATGTTTGGCTCGCGTGTTCTTAGAAGCCAATGACTACTGATTGGCTACGTTTTCTGACCACGCTGAAAAAGTGTTGCAGGGCCCCTGCACCACGGTGCATAAACACAACTAAAAGGGTGTTAATACCTGTCGCCTTCTGTAAAGGTCGTACTTCTGCTTGATCTTCCACAGGATGGCTGCTATAATAAGCAGCGAGAGAAAACAGCTGCAGCAGAAAGAGGAAAATAACATCTCATATGAGAAACAGCACTGTGATTCTGTTAGCTGAGTCACTTAAATACTAGCAATGGCCCACGTAGCTATAGCTACTCATATACTTATTCATCCCTCCAGCATGATAGTATTCATGTAGAAAAACGAAGCTGTGTGCAAAACACTATAATAATATCTTGGGTTTTATCAGCCAAAACCACTTGTGATTATGACGCACACCATAGTGGAGGGCTCCGGAAATTTCGACCATCTGGTGTTTTTTTATGTGCCCTCACATCACAGATTACATGGACCTCTAGCATTTTCCCCGATTGATATACAATTGCCGGGGCCCGAATGAAGCCTTCGGGTCAGCAGCCGACAACCACTACACCCCCATGGCGGACTATGCAAGGCACTAACAGATTTCTCGGATGCAAAGCAAGCTGGTTCAATAAATAGCCATATTACATCACCTTTAAAACAGACAAGTTTTATCTAGAAATGCATTACACTGAAAGCCCAGTTTATTATTTATTTATAAATTTTTATCGTGACAACTAAAGCAAGGTAACCAAGTCCTCACACAACCATAAAATTCTCAGCATTTTTAAAACATATCTGAAGGGGTTAAAAAAAAGGGCATTGCACACATGCGTTATTATAACAGTGTTACATTAAAAAAATACACCAAAAGTTCCACTGCATTGGCATCAAAACTTGCACATCAAAGCTCAATGAAAGCAAAATTGTAGACATACTAGTACTTTACAAAGATAATATAGCTCACAAAACAAAGATGGTACAGCCACAGAAGTGATAGAGGCTCAGATGATGAGAGATAGGTGAAAGCCCACTGATGTATATTGTATTGTGTTTAACTCAAAAAACCAAATGTTCTAAGCTAGTCGAGCTCATCAGAACAGGTAACAGAGAAATTGCTTCTTGATCAATTTAGACGTTCTGAAAGGCTGCACTTCCTCTTCAAATGCTGTGCGAGCCCTCACAGACAACAGCTCTCATCATTTTTATGCTTAAGGAGGGATGCTACTCGATTCGATAATACTTTTTTTTTATATTCACCCTAGAGCAATGAAACTTCATCTGTCTATAGAACTTTTTGTGCTGAATTCAAATACATAATTAGTTTTCCTGCAAGTTGCATACTTTTAGCTCTGCAACAGGACAATGCGATAACCTTAAGCTTTCTGCCCCCCCCCCCCCTCTTCATCACTAAACGTACATAATTTTACCATTTATAGTTCATAATATTTCAAATAAAGTGCAGAATTCCAATAACTAATTAAGAAACACATACAAAGTATGAAATAGATGTGAAAAATATTAGATGTGAAAAAGTCCATATTTGTCCAACTCAAAACATTTATTATATTACAAAAATATTAAAATTTAAACAAAATAATAAAACTAAATAATTGCATTTGGCCTACTTTGAAAAAAAATTTGGGCAAAATTCATGCACATTCGAGCACCAGAACAACTGAAGAAGGAGGGAAACATTGAAAAAAAAAAAAGGCAAAATCTGCTTTGGAAAAAGCAAGTTTTAAAGTTAAAATTGAATTTTTAAAAGAAATGTGTCATTAAATGCAATGAAATTTGCACACCGAGAAGAAGAATCTTTTTTGTAGTGACCACTGCCACTAAAATGCGCCAGCACCATAAGTTTGTCCCTCACGGCTCTTTCGAGCCGACTCCTTACAGACATTTTGCTCACAGATAGGGCCATAGGGCCATGAAACGCTTGCCAAATTTCTTCTGCTCTATCTAGCACAGCCTTGTGCTAAGTGCGAGCTGGGGAGAACTTCGACGGGTCTTCAAAATCTAAACAAAGTTCAGTGTCGAGAGACACAACAGTGCTGATGTCATTGTGGCTCTTGCGGACGCATTTGCGCTATGTACACTATTTTACATAACGATAATGTCGTCCTCCCTAACTTCCCTCACTGCGAGATCCTTCGACATCACATCATTGGCACATCTATCGCCGTATCACGAACTTTCTGCCTGATGGGTGTGAATGACTTTGATGGATTGGCTTTTGCAAGCCAAGAATTGCTGCAAATCGAACCAGTTGCTCTCAGCCCAGTTCTACAGAGCGCGCCACCACAACAGCTTTTACATTGACAGAGTACTATTGCGCGAGCTATGGCTTTCTTCATCCATAATGAAGGTCACACAAGACAAGCGTTGTTCAGCTGCGCTGCTCGAAGAGACACGGATCTTGCAAGTAGGCTTCACAGGTGCGCATCGGCCAATGACAGTCTCCGATCCGTACCATGCGATTTAAAAGCCAGTCCCGGTGCTAAAAAAACATGGCAAAAGCTTGATTTTTTTTTTATTACTTCTTGAGCTACAGCAGCATGGGAAACTGTTATTTGAAGAGCGAGGCTTGGTGCTACGCCTCATGTGATCAACAGTGGTGAGCAGCAGCGCATCATCAGCGGCAAGGCGCTCGAAGACTGCACACTTTCAGCCTTTTAATAGCTACCTTGTACTCTTTAGACACAATTTTAAAGCATTTCCAGCTGAGTCTCGACATAGATTTTTTTTTTCAGAACAGCAGAGATACTAATCTTATCAAAACAGGTGAAAACAAACAATTGGTAATTTTTTAGAAAACTCGCAGTTTTCGACTTGCATCTCCCCTTCAACGGGAAACGGTAAATCATTCTGGTGTATGTGAAGCTAGATGAAAGCAACACCAAGCGCATAATTTTGCAGCCACATGTTTTCAAGAAAACTGACATTTCGAGTGGAACATAGTGCTGCATCAACACTGATAGTGAAAAACGAATGCAATGATCATTTCTAATGCCATCAGATGACACAGCAATTCAGGATGAAAAGTGAAGAATTGGCAGAAACTGCAATATGGTGTTGAATCCATAGCTGTGCAGTCAATAAAGCAAAAGAAGCTTTATCTGAATAAACTCGAGAAATTGACTCTGTATCTACACAGTCTGGAGGACTGAGCACAAGAAGACCTGCAGATTGGGCAAGTTGGCGGGGTTTTATAACAAAAATATGAAGCGCTTAGACGCAGGAAGAAATTAACACACATGGCGCTGAACTTGCAACTAGTTTATGAGCATGAGCAACTGCCATGAGCATGTGCCTGTACAGTCGGATGAAGTAAGTGTGCTTTTAGAATCATAACGGACAACTCGACAATAAGAACCAATTGTTTTGTATCCCAACAATTTTTGTGAGTCTTAAAAAAGCATATGTAGCTGAACTTCTACTAACAATTGATAATACCCCGAAGGTGTACCTATGCACAAGTGCGACAGACCAACTGATGATAGGCAGACAGATTCACTGTGCATTTGAAGTCATTGCTAAAAGACCCTGACTAGCACAGTAACTAGCAGAACTTATGTATGCAGTTGCAAACATCTGGTAGCTCAGCGCAGTGGCAGTGTTCAAAATACACATCTTGAGCATGTGCGCTCCACTGAAACAGTGTGCTTTATGTGAGAGCTTGCAAGCTGGCCTGGATGTGCCATTAAAATTTAGCATATACTTATCGATATTGGAACTCATCTCACGTTATTGCAAGTGCAACATAACAGAAGTGCACCAAGCCTGTGGGAAAATAAACAAAGCACCACAAACTGTTACATTTAACACAAAAGAATCAACAGTGCTCATTCAAAAGGGCTTGAGAAGAAAAAAGACCAAATTTGTGCAAGAGGGTTTACTATTCTGCAAAAGCACCTTGAAAACGTGATGAAGAACTGGAGCAGATCGAGTGCCCGGTGCTGGGAGAAAGAGATCTGGAGCACGAATGGTGTGGTGAAGTTGAACACATATACAAAAAAAGTGGTGTTTTGCGAGCCAAAGTTGTGCTTCTCATCGTAGAATGGCAACTTGATGTTGTCACACTTGCGGCTATCCAACAGGGCTGGCTCTGCATCACCATCCGCCCGTGACGGTGGTTGGCCTCCTGCACTTAGAGAGATGTCCGTCACCAACAGGGCATCACAAAATACTTCTTACTAACTGTGATTTAGAGAATACACCGTGCAAAACAGGTGCTAGGAAGAATGCTTAACAGAATTAAATAGGATATAACTTTGGATATTCTCACACCTCAACTCAATCGTAAAGAGTACAACAGCGGGGAAAAGTGTACCTACAGCCAGCCAAGTGAAATTGCAAAACACTTGACTGAGCTAAACAATGTAACAGGTGTGGTTTACAGCATGGTTACAGATACCACCACCAGCTTTTGGCGTTACAAATTGTAACCGCTTATAGTGCAGAACTGGTTACAATGCGGTCTTTTTCTACTCCGGTTTACCCTTCCATAGAATCCCATGTATACGCATACCGTTTATTGTGCAGTCCCCCAAGATAAAAGACCCGCTATAATGCGTGTGCCTGAAAATGTTTGTGGAAAAGACGGTAGTGAGTGCGCTTCTGAATGGAGGCACGCTGGGTACGCCACTGGGGAACAAACGACGAGGTTGTTACGAAGGAGGAGGGGACACATAGCGAACGAAGGGCTGAGAGAAGAAAAAAAATGAAAAAAAAAAGACCGTGGCACACTGCGTGGGCTCACCGAGTAAGGGAGGAGGTCAGCTGCAGCAGCGACGGATAAGCCTTTGCATCGGCACCAACGCGGCTACAGTGTGATATAGGTGTTCTCTGGTACTACGTTGCTAGCATGGCTCCAGCCGCGCGCCGTGCGATCCAGTCCTTATCAACTGCGCTTGACAGTTTTCTGATAATATACACGGACAAGAGAAAGCACATTAGCGCTGTGTTGTCTTGAATATGCTTTCTCTTGTCCGTGTCCTTTGTCTGCGCTACCATATATTATCATGCTACCATACCAACAAGCCCAAATCGCCACCCTCATTGACAGTTTCCTGTCGGGAAAGGCGTCATTATCGAGCTTGCAAGAAATATCGCTTGCAACAAATATCGCATTTGCTTCCTCGTCTGTAAACTAAATTGAAAACCTTTTACGGCTTTATGACGTGCTTTTGCTTTTGCTGCCAGTGTGCTGTCATACGTAAGCTTGGCGAGTATTCGTCATTAGTGATTTCCCGGCCGCGAACGCAAACTTGGTATCACGCTGGCTGTTCTTGGTTCAGGGCTCGAGTGCAATTTTTTCGACACCGAATCTTCATGTTTTGGACTAACTTCCCACGACAACATACCAAACTGCAAGCTAGGCTTAATCGGTGTTAGTTGCGTGTCAATCGGTAGTGGTGGTGTGTTATCAAAGTTCCGTTTTGGTGCCGAATCAACGAAACTCTTAAAGATGCAGTGGCCGCACTTGATGGGAAGCGATACATATCGTTAATGAAAACGAGGATGGCATGTGCAGAGCTCGAATAGTGATTCGCAATTCGATTGCGATGTCTTAAATAGGGCGCGCAACCGTAAAATCGAATGATTGATGCCTTTCAGCGCATCAAACTCTGGGCGTGATTCGACATAGTTTCTGTGTAATGCGCATGATCGAGGTGCTCCAATAAGTAGTCAACGAATTTCCGCAATAGTTTCGCATTCATTTCGTTGGCGATGCTTGTCTTTGCAAATTAAATTCTTCTAATATTCGGAAATTTAAATGTTAGCAAGCACGCATCGCATGCTTCAATTCTTGGAAAGAGCGGCTGCATGCTGAGGAGATAGGTTTACACAAGCCTTACCTACTAAGTGCAACCGTGTAGGGATGCGACGTCATCCACTGCGACTGTGTGCGAAGGCGCTGCGGCCGGGTTCGTCGATTTCTCCGGCACAGTGCAGAAACCACGCACAAGGCAGGATAACAACAACAAAGGGGTTTATTAACCCAAGATGCAGTACAGTGCGACACTCACGGGCTTGGAGGCCGTATAGAGAACTCCGCAAGACCGAGCAAGTACCCTTGCCTAGGGCGCGACGACTCCCGCACAACGGCCGAAGTCGAACACACGAACGAGAAGCCGCCTGCTAAGCAGCGCGTCAACCTCTCGTGGAGGCCTGAGAGCATCTACCGCGACGAGCTAATTGTCGGGCGTAACGAAGCTCGTAGGAGAGGAGGATGTCACGCGTGGCCCAAAGGGAAATGGGGCTGCATTGTGACGTAGGCCCACGCAGCACGCCAGCGTAGCGTGCTTGGACATGCTAGCGCGGGAAGGAGCCAACGGTTGACTGGCCCAGACCAAGAGGCGCCCTGGCAGCCATCTTGGTGGATGCCGGTGCTTATGCGCGCCCGGGCTACGCTGTCGGCACGCGCGCGGTAGCTGGGGAACGAGGTGCCAGGTAGGAGGGTGCTCTCAATTCCCACATTCCCCTCTTCTAAGACCGAGGCCGCTCTGAAGACGCCGTAATAGAAGCATCCACCGATACCTTTATTCGAAACAACTGAGGTCCAGCTCAGTGCCATCCACGAGATCGACGGGGGCCCCGGTGTCTTCATTAGGCGGCGTCTCAGCAGGAACCAGGGGCTGCAGGAGGGCGGCAGACACCGCAGCAGCGATGGCCGACTTGAATGATGAGTCCGTGACGAGCGCCGTCACGACCGCCTGAACAGAGTCGGTCGACAGGGCAGGTTGAAGGCCCGGGCCAGGCGGCACCGCCGGAGTGGACAGAACTGCAGGGGCACCGCCGGACTTCGTTCGGTGAACCAGCGAACGGAGGTGGGTAGCCTCGTGCACCAGCAGGACACCGCAAGCGTTGCAATAGGAATCCTCGGGAACAGGCGACATCGAGGCACCTCCGGAAGTGTCGAGCAGGTCCGAAAGGGTGCCTCCGCGGAAAGGACGCAGGACGGACTCGGGGTCTAACCCCACCCAGACTTTGCGTTGCTTGGACCAGCGACGAGTCGACACGAAGGCGAACGGGGCCTCAGTGCCTTATTGGAACGTCCACGTAGCGACTTCACGACGAGGCGGTGTCTTGTTGGCCGGGGCCGGGGGAGCATTCGACGGAGGCGGCATAGACGCGGCCGGTGCTTGTGGAACGACCGAGCGCGCGGCTGGTCTCTCGGGCTTTTTCTTGGAGGAACGGGCCATCGAAGAGGACATCACGAATGCTGGGGTGTCGGTGAAAAGCAGAATTGCAACTGAAGGTGCAGCCCCGGAGGCGCGACAGGCTGGCCCAATAAAGAGAGCCTACTCCGTCGGATTGAAGGTTCCGTGAGCCAATAGGGCGCACGCTACCCTTCTCCCGCCGACTACGTGGAAGATACCCAGTGAGAGAGTGAGCCACCGGGGAAAGGGCTTCTCTCTCTCGAGCAGCTGGGAGCGCTGGGAACTGGGTGGATATTACGCGCGCAGCGCTTTAATGGTGTTCCCAGGAAGAAAGCTCGCCCGGTAGCCGTTCCTGTTGCTGCTGGATGGGCTCTCGCACAGCAGCTATAAATCTCCGCTCCCTTACATGGAGGGGATAACATCCCGCTACATGCCGGAGGCGAAAATCAGCCTAAGTGTGTTTTCGCAGGTTGTACCGGTGGCGTGGTTTGGAAGCAGCCTTATCCCGGTTTTCCTGCCGTTCGGTGACCGCCTCCCCCTCCCCGAAGTCGTTGCTGCGGGCAACGAAAAGTTTGAGGTCGGAGACGTTAGCTGGACTGCCGACTGGTCTCCCTTGGGAGTCAGCCAGCTTGTATACCAGGGGTGACACTTTGGTGTGCACTCGGTATAGGCCCAACCACTTGGCCGAACGGGAGGCCGAGATGCCTTTGGCGGCGTCACTCAAGACGTGATTGCGCCTGAGGACGAGATCGCCGACATCATAACGGACATCCCGATGCGATCGGTCGTATTGAGCCTTCTGACCAGCTCGCGCTTTTGCTAGGTTAGAACGCGCCAGGTCGAGGGCTGCGTCCATCCGTGAGCGCAGTTCCGCCGCGTAGCCAGACGGGCAGACCTTCGCGGCGCTTGCCGCGCGGTCCATGGGGTTAGGCAGCTCTTTCCCAAAGTTGAGGAAAGCAGGCGTGTACCCTGTCGAGCGATTGACCGTAGACCGCAAGGAGAAGCCGATCTCATTAAGACAGGCATCCCAATCCCTGTGTTGCTGCACAAAGGCTGTCAGCAAGGACTTGAGGTTCAAGTTGATTCACTCGGTTGGGTTGGCCTGTGGGTGATACGTGGTTGTTTTATGGTGCTTAATGCCAAAGGGAGCACACGCATCCACAAACACTTTGGCCGTGAAATAGGACACATTGTCCGTGATCAACTCCGCCGGAAAGCCAAAGCAAGTAAAGACCTCGGTCAACTTGTCTCAGATTACGCGTGCCGTTAACTTCCAAAGGGGAAACAGTTCGACCCACTTCATGAAGTGATCTGTGACAGCCAGGAGAAAAACATGGCCTCTCCGGCTTCTTGGGAAAAGTCCCATAATGTCACAGACCGCGACCTGTGAAGATTGTTGGCTGTCGATCGACTGCATGAGCCCGGGAGGCTTGCCCCCGCGAGGCTTCACGCATTGGCACACGCGGCATGAGCGGGCGTAGTGAAGGGCGTCGCGCTTCATGCCAGGCCAGGTAGCGCAGCGGTACAACTTTTGGAAAGTCTTAAGGCCACTCGCGTGTCCATCCAACCGCGAGTCGTGAAAATAACCTAGGGTGGCTTTCCTTAAACTGCGGGGTATCACCACCTTGAAAGACTCCTGGGGAGCTTCTTCAGATGGGACGTAGCGCAGGATAACGCTGTCGGCATCAAGCAGGTACGAGTCCAACGTGCCCGCAGCAATACCAGCCTGTGTACGGCACTCGGCGCCGACAACAATACCAGCTGTCTGTTTGCGCCCGGCGGCTTGACCGCCCCGCTCTGCTTGGGAGCTCAGCTCTTTGAGCTCGTCAACAATGTGTTGACAAAATGGATCGTCTTGCTGTGCCTTGAGCAGCTCCTCTCTGCTAAAGACGATACCGGTGGACGTGACAGGGTCTACCAGGTATGCGTCCTCACCCGAGGCTGTCGACTCGAAAATTACTTCGCCCTCAGGTTTCGCGCCTTTCGACCCTTTGGAGCCAGAGGGCCCGAGGTCTACTTGATGCAAGTGCTCTCGGGAGTGGCGGACACAAGTGTCGGACGCTGAAATGGGGGCATGCGACAAAGCGTCAGCCACGACGTTCAAACTTCCTTTCCGGTAGCGCACAACAAAGTTGTACCGCTGCAAGGTCAACGCCCAGCGCGCGAGGCGGCCCGAGGGCTCGAGCAAGCACTTAAACCAGGTGAGTGCCATGTGGTCCGTTTCCACCATGAATGGCACACCGTCGACATGACAGTCAAACTTCCGGAGAGCAAAAACTATAGCAAGACATTCCCTTTCTGTGATGTTCTGCTCGGCGGCATTAAGTGACCGGCTCGCAAAGCCGACTGGCCAGAGGACGCCGTCGTGCTCCTGAAGGAGCACCGCGCCGAGACCCAGGTCGCTCGCGTCCGCTTAGACAACGAAATCCCTGTTTAGGTCGGGCAGCTTTAACTCGGCTGTGGCCACTAGAGCTTCGGAAAACGCCTTGAAAGCTTGCTCTTGTTCTGGCCCCCAGCTCCATCGTGCCGACTTTTTCAAGAGTGCAGTCAAGGGCGCTTGGAGGGCCGCACAGTTTGGGATGAACTGTCGATAGTAGTTCATCATGCCCAAAAAGTGCCTCAGGCCCTGAATGTTTGCCGGCGTCGGGTACTCCACAATGGCACGTACCTTCTCGTCGCAAGGCAGAACATGACCGCTCTGAATGGTAAAGCCTAACAGTGAGATGCGAGTCTCAGCTATTTGAGCTTTCTTCGGGTTCAAAGTCAACCCGGCGGCACGCAACCTCCCAAGGACATCGTCCAAGTGGTGAAGGTGTTCTTCGAACGTTTGAGAGATGACGATGCCGTCGAGGTACGCCATGGCGTGTTGCCATTTAGCGTCCCCTAGAACGCGGTCAATCAATCTCTGGAACGTAGCTGCAGCTCCAGAACAGCCAAACGGCATGCGGGTAAACTCGTACAAACCTCTGTGAGAGGTGAACGCAGTTTTCTCCGCGTCCGCTTGCTCCATCTGAACCTGTAGGTAACCGCGGCTAGCATCCAAGGTGCTGAAGTAGCAAGCACCGCCTAGAGCCACGATCGAGTCAACGTTAGGCATAGGATAAGCATCCTTCCTCGTGACCTCGTTCAGCTGGCGGTAGTCCACACAGAGCCGGTAAGAGCAGTCTCTTTTGGGGGGGGCCATTAACACCGGTGAACCCCAAGGACTGTTTGAGCTTTGGACAACTCCGGTCTCAATCAACTCATCCAGTGCCTGGTCAATTGCTTTCCTTTTTGTCGCACTAACGGGGGGAGGATTGCATTTCTACGGTTGTGCGTCGCCTGTGTTAATCCGGTGCCTCACCAGAGAGCTGCAACCCGGGCGTTCCGTGAACGTGTCGCTGAAATGTGTCAACAGCGACGACAGGCGTGCTTTCTCGCGTTTCGACAAGCTGTCCGGCAAAGGCGGCAGTGAGCCATTCGAGTTGCTGCTTAGCGGGGGGTCACCGGCATAGCCGAGACCTCGTGCAATGCGGCAGCATTATGCTCGAAGAAAAGCTGTACGCACGGACCGTTTTCCGCCGAGCCGGCCAAAGGACCAGTCTTGGCTTCAGAGGGGGAAACGCGGGCCGCGGGGGCAACGCTTGGTCTCCTTTCCTCCTTCTTTCTCGAGGCGTCCGGCGACTTACTGGCCGCCGAGACCACGGGAGGTGCAGCGAAAGGCCGTAGAGCGCCGGAAGGGCCGTCCCTGTAGCCTCCGCTTGCGACGTCAATCATGATACCTGTGCGCGTGAGAAAGTCGCGACCGAGAATCACAGGCACCGAAAGACTAGGGAGATGCACAAAGCGCTGTCGGCCTGCGCGATTCCCCCAATGCAAAACCAGCCGCGCAGCGCCACACGAGGTGGCGGTACCGCTGGCGAGGTGGAAGGCAGTATCGCACGCTCTAATGCGGACAGAGCGGTCGCGCAAATGAGCCCTAACCTCTTCGCCGAACAGCGAGATAGAAGCCCCGCTATCCAGCAACGCCGCAAACTCTCGACCAGCAATCGTAAGGGCGATGAACGGCGCCGGCATGGCTGGAATGTCATGTCCAGCGCGACACGCCATCCGTGCCAGGGGTTATGTTACACTCCCGTGCTCTCTTACTGCTGCAGCCACCGGCAAGGGGGAGCTCACCGACGGCTCACCCCGTTTCCCGACGGGCGAGCAGGCCCTTGTGTCGGTTGGGGCGCGTTGCACTCTTGCGCGGTGTGACCACGCTCACGGCAATGAAAGCAGACCACGCCTTTTCCTCCAACAGGGGGAGATTTTGGCGATCCTTTAGAGCTACGAGGTGTCCGTTCGCTAGCCGCAGTGGGGGCTCCGCGATCGGATATCCCCTCGTGCACTGGAGCACAGTTTCTGTTCTTGTTCACCCTGCAGGGCAACGGTGGCCGCCCGGGCGTACGAGTACGGGTCCAGAGCGCGGTCCGACCCACCGAGCGCGTCTCGGTCTCTCGCGGCAGAGGCCGCCTCATGGTTCGGGGAACCCCAGTGTGACGAGTCACGACCAGCCCACGTGCAACGAGGCTCGAGAGACGCGGACGGCGGTGGCGGCGAGCGATAAGCTCGCGCCGCCAAAATGTCACCCTGAATACGCTTTGCATCGGATGCCAGCTCGTTTAGGTCACGATAACGGGCGCTGCGAAGGTAAGCGGCAAAGGTTGGATGAGCCTGGCGTATGGCTCGCTCCACTTTCTCGGCGTCTGATGCCATAGGATCGGCAAGGAAGTAGAGCTCCTGCAAAGCCCGAACGTACTCGAGAAGAGATTCGTCGGAATGCTGTGTGCAAAGCTCTAACTCGCGACGCATGCGGCGCTCGTATTCAGGAGGAAGGAATTCGCTACGGAAGAGCGCCCTAAGCTCCTCCATCGAGCGAGCTTGGTGGCCGACGGGCCGGTACCACCTCGCCGCTTGGGCTGTCAGCGACACGGGCAAAACAGAGCCTAGCATAACGCTGTCGCTCAACCGCGTAGCCTGCTCATAGCGGTGCAGCGCATCGAGGTACTCTGTGGCACTGATGCGGTCCGAATAACCACTGTACTCAGGCAGAGGTACTCTTAAGCTACTCTGAACGCTTGGCTGAGGGGACTCGGGCTCTCCCTTTAAAGCACAAGGCTGCGAGCGCACCGCTTCTAACAGAACGTTTAGGAGCTGCGCCGTAGTTGTGTGCAGCGGTGACTGCTCCGACGCGGGCGCGGCCGTAACAGGTGCGCGTGCCTGTTCCCCAACATGCGCGTCTGACCGAAAAGGGCCAGTACACGACATGGAGGAGGATAGGGTTTCCGCTCCGACTGGTGCTTGAGGCCTCACGCGACTGGCAAACGGGTGGACAGCGGAGCACGGTGGCCTACGTCGGTCGAAAGTGTCGCCCACGCGAGTCTCAGGCCAGCAAGCGTTGGTGAACGCGGCGACGCTGTCGGTTAAGCGAGCAGGCTTGCAGACGACATCGTCAACCCTTTGCGCTCGCGACCACGGCAGGTCATTAAGCGCGTTCCCGCCAACACCTGAGTGTCCCTGGTAGGAAGGACTGAGTGCGGCGATTTGAGCTGTCAACCGTGCTGCTGACGGAGAAAGGCCAGCGAGCGGAGACTGCGCAGGGGACGGGCCCGTACGCGCTTGAGTCTCGAACAGCTGATACGGCCCGTTACTGGCTTGGCTAGGACTGTGGTCCTCGTTCAAGTGACTCGCGTCACCGTAGGGGGCCCCGAAAAAGGGATCTCTCCCGGTGAACGAAAGCAGAGGGTCGCCGAGAGGGCCGTACACCATGCTGTTGCAGCCGTCCGCCTCGAACAAGATCAAGTCCGTCGCCAGGATCGAACAGGAACGAGCCCCTCGAAGGGGTCTGCTCTAAAGCCATGCTGAAACCAAGTTGGGCGCCAGTTATGTGGAGATAGGTTTGCACAAGGCTTACCTACTAAGCGCAACCGTGTATGGATGCGACGTCCTCCAATGCCACTGCGTGCGAAGACGCTGCGGCCGGGTTCGTCGATTTTTTCGGCAAGGCGCAGAAACCATGCACGAGGCAGGACAACAACAACCACAGGTTTATCAACCCAAGATGCAGCACAGTGCGACACTCACGGGCTTGCAAGCCGTATAGGGAACTCCGCAAGACCGAGCAAGTACGCTTGCCTGGGGCGCGACGACTCTCGCACAAGGGCCAAAGTTGAACGCACGAACGAGAAGCCGCCTGCTAAGCAGCGCGTCAACCTCTCGTGGAGGCCTGAGAGCATCTGCTGCGCTGAGCAAATCGTCTGGCGCAACAAAGCTCGTAGGAGAGGAGGATGTCACGCGCGGCCCAAAGGGAAATGGTGCTGCGTTGTGACGTAGGCCCGCGCAGTGCGCCAGCGTAGCGTGCCCGGACATGCCAGCGCGGAAAGGAGCCGACGGTTGACTGGCCAAGACCAAGAGGCGCACTGGAAGCCATCTTGGCGGATGCCCGTGCTTATGCGCGCCCGGGCCGCGCCGTCGGCGCGCGCGGCAGCTGGGGAACGAGGCGCCAGGTAGGAGGGCACTCTTGATTCCCACAATGCTCAACACGTTTTGCGCAAGCACGGCCCTTGAAAAAGGTTGTTTTGGTTATAGTGTGGTACCGCTTATAGTGCGGATATTCGTGACTTTCGCGATTTACGTTATAAGCAGTCTATAGTGTAGTATGAAAACAGAAGATAAAACACTGTAAAGATAACAATCCTTGCACTGCTTGATGTGCAGGAATAGTCGGAGGAAACATGAACTCTAGAATTCCTGAGAAGTGTAGTGAGCAAAATTGTCAAAAGAATTGTGCTGCGTGGTAGGAAAAAAAAGAGGGAGAAAAAGAAAGCCGCCGCCTTCTATCGCAGGGTGAGCAGCTAGTATCCTAGCATCATCACCTTACAACATTTTTTTCGTTCTTACCACTATAATCTTTCTAAAATTCTTAAGGTACCATCTCTACTGGACAGCAGCACTTCACAGCTTTGAGTGCAGAGCTTGCATTCATGAAGAAAGCCTAGTGAGAAGCCATTCAAGAATTTTTTTATTAGGAAATGAAGAGCTATAAAACAGCCTAAGCTCGTGAGTACTGATGAAACAGTTACTGTTGTAATGCTAAAAATAAACTACACCAGCAAAAAATAACCAAAATATTGTTCTGCTCTTTTCTGTTTCTAATGCAATTATTTTGACATGACACCTACAGAAAACGTAGTTCTCACCTGATCCAATAGAGATGTTGACATAAGCCTTTCCAGAGCAAGAGATGGTGAATTCTACATCATTGCCGACTTTTATTGGCACATTCATAAAATTTATGTTGCGGTAGTAGTCTTCGGAGGACAGGTTGAATGTGTACTGAAAATCAATACTGAGATTATCTGAAATGAAACAGAAAAAAAAAGGGGGGGGGTGTCAACAAAATAGTCAAATCATATAGTGCAATTGAACCGCTGTATAAGAGACACTGATGTAACAGAAAAATGGGTATAAGAGGCACCAGTGTGCCTACATTGAAATAGGGGTTAATAGCAAAATGCATACGTGATACCCTGATACTACGCGGAGGGACAGGGGCCTTGTCAGGCTGTTTCCCTTCAGCCCTTGCACCTGCAGTGAGCTCTGTATGTGCTTACTGTAAAATAAAGTAATATTACTATTACTATAAGATACACCTCATATAACAGACAATAATTGCTTCCCGGTGCATGTCTCTTATAAAGGGGTTCAAATGTACTAATAATAAATGTCGGTGTTCCAACATCCCAAAACCACGATATGATTACGGCAGATGCCGTAGTGAGGGGCTCTAGAAAATTTGACCACCTGGGGTTCTTTAACGTGCACTTAAGTCTGTGTATAAAGGCCAGGATTTGATCCCGCAATCTACGAGTCAGGTGTCAAACACCTCAACCACTAGACAACCATGGCAGGTCCCAAATGCCTAGAGTTGTGCCCTTGAGAAGGGGATCCAGTTACATGGGGATGAAGGCAACGTTGAGCTTGACCCCCCCTCCCCCCTGTTTCTCTGCAGAGGGGCTGGAGGGGGCAGGCATAGCTTAGCATTCATCTTCTTTACTTCCCCTGGTGACGTGCACAGTTCATTTGGCTTACAACCTCTTATGTGTAAAAAGTGAAATTCTATAAAGAAAATAAAAGTCACAGTTTTGCCAAAGGGGAAAGCAATGAATGCGATAGCAACATATTCGAATGTCTTACGAAGCAGGGCTAGCATTTTTAGGAGCAATACTAATTGTAGTAAACATGCGCTTGCCAAGTAACCAAGCTTCCTGCCACAGTAGATGACCACAACAAGGCCAATCCTTCTCAAATACTGAATGTATAGCAAGTGTCTTTATTAATTACTTCAAATCTTTTTTTTTTTTTCCCTACCGATAGTGGCCCCACTTCTTGATTTTTCGCGTGCAGCTTACTACCCGCTCTTTGTCATTTTGAATTAAGCTTCTCCGGAATACAAACCCTTTTACTAAATTCTACTAGAACTCGCTGTTGGGCTAGTTGGTGTATGTCTTGATTAAATACTCAATGTCGCGCCGAATGAACAACCACACACAGAAAGAAACAAATATGGACACCACGGGCCCTTTTACTAAATCTTGAGGCTTTGAAACAATCTGGCCCCGACGGTAGTCATCATATGTTTCTAAAGTAGTACTCAGAATGGTGTGCGGACTATCTTACTGTAATATTTAAAAAATCCATAACCTCTGCAGCACTTCCCCAGCTGCTGAAATTAGCAAATGCTCTGACAGCACTGAAGTCCGGACACCAGATGATAAATCAAATTATAGGCCTATATTTTCGCTTTCTACCAGCTGTAAACATTTGGAGCGTATCATTTAAAAATAAATTATAGGGCATTTAAATACACGCAATATACTTTCACTATCACAGAACGACTTGCATGCTGGCTATTGTACTGTTGTTACACAGTTGCTTCAATTTGCTCACGACATTGCCTCTTGCCTTGAGGACCGAAAACAGATGAATGTCATATTTATTGACTATTTGAAGGTCTTTGGCATGGTTTGCCATGCTAAACGTTCAACTTTTTCACAATTTTTTTGCGAACAAGCTACTTGATTGGATAGCAGATTACTTGCTGTCATGTTCAAATTTTCTTACGAGTAACAACGCGCAGTCATCTTACGTACATATCACATCAGGAAGGAACCTTAAGGCTCTGTGCTTACTCTGCTTTGGTTTATTATTTATACAAATCACAGAGAAGAAATAGTGGGTGATACTCACACTTACAATGTATGCAGACGACTGCATTATCTACAGAACCATCTCTAATACTCAAGATCAGGCAGTGCTAAAAGGTGTATTTTTCGACATTTCGTAACGGGAGTGAAACAAGGCAAGCTTCAAAAAGATTGTATAGTCACGACCTTTCAAATAACAAACAGCCTTTCCATTTTACACATACTAATGACGGTGTAAGTATAGTTGGTGTAATGTAGTTTGAATACATTTGTGTAACTCCCACAGGAAATTTAAAATGGCGCACGCATGTCGAAACAATCTGCAACAAGCTCTTCGAAAACTTTGGTGTCCGATGCACGCGAAGCAACTTGACAAATGAATGCTGACTGACAGTGCATGAGACTTTCGTGAGACTCAAATATGCGTTGGTTGTTTGGTCGCCCTATTACAAACATGACATAATCTTGTTAGAATCTGTTTAAAAAAATATTCTGCTGATATTTCATCGCCTAATTTGCATGAGCATGTCTTATCGCTGCGGCACCTCTTGAACATCGGCATACTTGCAATCGTGTCACCCTCCTGCCTAAATAAGATAGTTCACACTGGTTCGAGTGTTCTAGCACCAATATCATTCATTGCATCTTCTAAACACCGTACCGCGTGATTTGATCCTCGAAATAATTTTTATTTTTTATTTCACAATACTGCAGGCCAACATGGCCCAGGCAAGAGTGGCTTTACAAAATGAAGAGGAACAGTAGAGAACAGAAGATAACAATACTAGCACCACATGAAATACATCAGTTTTGCTATAAAGAGATTTTTAAACAAAGAAATAAAAAACAGCACCAAAACAATACAATACTCTCACAATAAGTTATATAACAGTCTCAGCAATTCAATATTCAACATGGCAGATGTTGTTCAAGGGCTTCATCAAAATTTTCTGCCTCGCAAAATAACTTGGGCACACTATTCCAATCTGAAACACTGCGGGCGAAAAAACTGCCTCTGCTTTGGCAAATATTTAATTAAGGGTGTGTTTGTGAATATTGCCCGTAGTTGTGGGTGTAGTAACGGTCAAATATGAGGGTGCAGACATACTAAGCTAGTGGGGGGATATTATAAGCTTTCATGAGTTGAGTTGGGGTGATTTATCCTTTTGTATTGTATTTATAAGTTTAATGGCTTTCTTTTGTAGCACTTCTAAGCTCTGTATATCCTTTTTTTGTGTATGGGTATCCTGCTATGCCACCTGCTATGTCTCCAATTGTGACCGTTAGATCATTTCTTGTTTTCGTTTTCTTTTGTTTGTTGTTTATTTTTCTGTAGAGCATGCATTTTTGAAACCAGATAGGTATCTGCACATACTTTTGAGCAATTAGAAAAAAGAATTACACGAAAATGTATTTTCTTAAATTTTATTTTTTTTCAAGGTTTATGTCTATGCTACATCTTGAAAACTTAAATAGCAGTATTTATAAATAAATAGCAATAAGACATGCTGCTGTCATTTTAACTGCTTCGTACTTTCAGGGAAACCATTTTTTTTTTTCAAAACTCGAGAGAAAAATTGCTATGCCCACGAACTCTTGATCTCCCCCCTCCTCCCCACCCTCTCCCCGTGCCTTGCGGCCGCTGATCCAATGCACCCGTGCCGTTGACACGTTGCCGCCAAATGTAGAAACACCGGCCCGCCTGCGGCAATTTCGGTACCGGCGCACAGCTCTAGAAGCCAGTGTGAAAGTGCTCCATTAGCAGGAAGAGCAAATGTGAATGTCAATCATTGTGAGTATACATGAGTGAGATTCAATAACATTGTGTGAAATAGGCATGACTGTAAATAAATGCCTGTGGCCAATAAACGACTAGACTGTCAGGACTTTGTGATGAATCTGTGAGATCTGGTACCAAGTTCCATCTAGCTGAGTAGAATTTTAGCCTGTCTGAGTGGTCAATCCAAAAAAGTGACATCTTAATGTAAGCTTTTGTGATAAGCTATGACAACATCTACACTCATACCACTAGCAAGAGCTCTAGTAGGAGGCAAGCTGTGAGATGTATTTCCCTGCATGAAGTAATGTCAAATTCAGTTACGTGTTTGCAAGTGACAATACCCACGTCAATTTCACTCAATGCCTGAAAGAGGAGTAGGTGCTGTAATATCGAAAACAGCATTAAAGGATGTAGCTCAGAAGTTGGCAGCCTTTGTGACCAGTGCGTGCAACTTCTGGGACTATCTCCATCTAGGTCTTTGGTGCTCGTCAATACAGTTGACTCAGATTTTCTCTAAATTATTACCAGGCCGGTAGACATGATGGAACTACTATAGAGGGCATGACAGCATGTGTTTATATTTTTAGGATCATATTAAAGGACTAGTAAACAGGCTCAGATTTTTTATTTTTTTTTGCATCCACCAAACAAGCTCGCCAGTTTATACATTAGACCGTGGCAATCACATATTTCAAATATTATAGCACTGCGCGGCCCGCAGTCCCTCTCTTTTGAGAAACGATACTTGCACCTCTTTCCTTCTGACCAATCCCTCTTATACGCACAATGACACAAACTTGACCATGGGCAACTTGACGTACCACTGAGCTCGTCGATTGGGCCTTTGCCCTACAAAATGGCACCGTGGCCTTGCGGTAATGCAGTTTGGGCCACACAGACTGCATTTTAATTTTCCTATGCTGCATTGTGTAGTTTCGTTGAGCCTCAGACTACCAGAAGAAGCAGTTTTTTTCAGAGCGAGAGCCTCTGAGACAAAGAGGCATCTCGCTACTTTATCGCAGGAAAAGGTGCTCCTCGAACCGTGCTTCCTCCTTGCGCGCTATAACATATGCTCACATCACGGATATACACATCACTGCCACCTGCACACATCACTGAAGCAAATGTGCTTTGTTTGAATGGAAAGTTCCCATCCGCCTCTTTGTGGCACAAAGCTACAAGAAAATTCACAACGATTTCTCAAAAAGAAAAAATTTCCTAGTTGCCGAAAAATTCATCTTAGCCGGAGGTTTCAACCTATTCAAATGCCTCGACTAGAAAACTTTCTCTTGCCAAGACATTCACGTGGATTTCCTTGTAGCGTTACGTCACATATGGGTGAATGGCAATTCTCCCCCTTTTGACCCTTTCTCTACCTTGCGGAACTTCCCAAAATGCATTACTTAATGCGTGCAATCTTGACAAAATTTGCACAAAGCTTTTTTCATTGTAGTTGATAGTCCGTTAAAGACAGGTCCACTAAAAATGGACTTTTGTTTCATTCATAATATAGACAAACCAAACTGAAAAGAATGACCTGTCATATCTAAAAATATGCTGTATGCTGTATGCAAATTCTTCGTAACACGTGCATACGGCGGTTTTTCCCTCAGCACTCACAAAAACACTGGCATTTATAGCATATTTGCGCCTGTTGGCCTTAACAGAACAAAAATTTTTTTATTTTATTATCCACATTTATTATATGAATACAATAATGGTGCATCAGATTGCAGATCTCACATCAGGGTGTCTACCAATTTGCTTTTTCAAAATTCCCCGACTTTTCCAGGTTTTCTATGATGATTTAAAGCAAATTCTATGACCGTTACCTCTGCTTCAAAAAAAAACTCTGTGCACTAGAAACAGACCCTAGAGAAGTGAAAAAAATCAGGCAATCCTATAGAATAAGTAAATAAATGTACCACACATGCTCAGAATGTTCAGACCACTGCACTTGCACTGAAAAGGATTGATGGGATGCTTTTGACAATGTAGTCCCGGTGCCTATGTCATGTACTTAGGCATACTTAAATAACCTGCGCCTTTCTTATGGCTATTATTGTGAACAAGGCTGCCACAGCGGGTGCCAAAACATCCGTAAACTTTGTATTCTTTCAGTAGATGTATCCTCTCGTGTCTACACTAAGAAGCATCAGTTGTCCACTGCTTTTTATTTTGTTACGCATCATCTTGCTGTTCACTATAGTTGCAGCCTAAAGAGTGGCTTCATAAGCTTTTATCAATGGCAATGTTCATTTTTGTGACAAATGCACAGACTGCCATCACTTTCCATGACCAAGCCAGATTTTTCAGAAATTCCCTGACTTTTCAAGGTTTGCCAGGTTGGTAGACACCCTGCACATCTACGGGACATGCTGTTAGTGATAATGTACTTGAAAACAAATGCAGCACTGGAACTATTTTGCATCGTGAACGATTGCGGTGACTATGGCCTTTTAGATGGCGTGCGCGTGGCGTGTTTCTCTTTGGCAGACCCAATCGCCGCACTCCCCAGCAAAATGAACGAGTATCGCCTCACGTGCCTGGCTACCGTGAGAGGGCATGAATTCCGGCGGCGGCGGAGACTGCAGCAGACAGCAGAGCGCATGGGATTCCAGCGTGTGTATGAAACGTCTGAATGAACTGAAGGAAAGTATTTTTTTTTTTACGTTACTCCATTTATTTTGGTCCAATTTATGAAGAAAAGCATGGCAACTACTGCTGCTGCATTTTCCCGATAGGTAATTGTAAAGAGGTATCAATTCGTCTGTGGCAGTATTATTTTTTTTTCATTACAGTTCATTGTGTCCTGGTGCTAAATACCTCAATTTGAGAAATATAGAGGCATTCTAGCACTTCTCCTTTCTGGAGACTTGTATGGGGGAAAACTGGACTAATTATCATCGTTGAGTCGTATTGCTCTCCTACCCCGACTCATGATTTTACTATTATATTGCATATGAATATTTATGAGGTGGTCAACCGATGCGCAGATATACTGTAGTACCCTGGTCATTTCATTGAAGTAACTTGAGGAGTAATTTTGCCGGAATATTGTAGAAGGCCAGCCTAGATTCACTCCCCCCGTCTTTCACAAAGAAAGTGCCGGAGTGGTCATCGTCTCTTTTGTCGTCATCTAAATTTTGATTATGTTTTGGTAGCACAATGCCAATATCAGTGTCGTCTTGTGTTTCTAATAAAAACTAAGTATTCACCGAGGCACACTACTAAAGAAAGAGAAAGTGCAAATTATTACTAAAGAAAAATAAAGTGCAACGTGCCTGTAACCAGCCTGTGGTCATCACAGAACTGGTGACATTCACTCTAGACATAGTCTGTACGCATAGCGACCGCCTCCACCCTCCTCCCTGTATCCTGCTTCTGAAGCTCGACGGGAGGATTCTTGAAATGGCGTTACAATGAAAAGCAGCGCTAGTTCCATGAAAGTAAAGAAAAAGCAACCCTTTTAATCAATGTAACCCGTGAGCATAGAGCCCTGCACTCTTATGACGTTGCTTGTTGATTGAGCTGTAATTTTTTTCTCTGCCAGTGCCCTCCATACTCAGCCTGCAAACTTCGAAGTACAGTACGTTTCCAGCACATCCGAATCTCTTGTAGAGGCATAGCAATTATAAGTGCTCAAATATGGGCAGTTCAAATCTACAGTAAAAAAAAAAAAGCCATTTCAGAATATGTACGCCCAAGCATGACTTTACCTCTTGTACATCTTGGACCAAATGAGCTCGAAGTTATATAAAAGCACAAAACCATTTTTTTCTCGCCACATGCAAGCTTCACCAACAGCGCTGTAGCTTTTTCGACCATACAGAGGAGCGCCGTGGTGCAGAGAAAAGAGCAGGCCACACCCACCTCTGGAAACTCGCTCTCTTCGTGCGATTGGGATGGCCGGAGAGAAACCCGTCGCGCACTTACCATCTTGGAGGCCATGCTGTGACATATGAAGAATGTTTTCCCAAAACAAAGGTATGCATAAGCTCCAGTGGAAGACTGGGCTATTTGGTATTCCATTATATTTGTTAAACTCACATTCAGTGAAATAGCAGAACCACCCAACAGAGACGGGATGCCTAACAGGGCTGGGAAAGCTTGAGAAGTGCTCAACATAAATATAACAATGTGCATCAACAAGGGCTTGTAAGACACGAAAGTGTCTCTGAATTCCTAAAAAAAATATGCCAGAGAGTAAAGTAAAGAGGCCATTGCCAAAAACATCTGTCCTAATCTTAATAATGAGAACTAACATAAAATCATTTTCTTGTAGCTAAAGGCATTATTGCCTGTTAGTTTTTATTAAAATTGTGTCTAACAAAAAAACTAACCTTTAAACCTACACATATTTCCTTCTGTCCTTATTTGTAGATATTTATACAGGTAAGCTCACCACAAGACTTGCAATTGGCTCTCTTTTCTCCTTACCCCCAATTAAAGCTACTACCTCCTCACAATGAAAGGGTTGTGGGTTTGTCTCCCACAAGCAGCAAATTGTTTCTTTATCTGCTTTCATTTCCCTTTATCTCATAGTTACTTAAGCACTATAACTAATGCTCCTTATGCTTTGCTTCACTTGATTAATGGTGACTTCATATTATTGTGTGTAACAAGAACAAGCCCCTCAGTCAAATCTTGTTATTTTGTATATAACCTATAAAAATTTTGCTAAATTAAACAAAATACTGATAACCCCCTCCCCAACTACAAAAAAAAACACCAATGTTAATATTTCTTTTCTACAGTGATGTGATTGGCCCAAGCCACTTTGGAGCAGCTTCTGGAGCAGCTAAAATCATGTTTTGGAGCAGGTCAGCATGGTTTTGGAGCAGGCGTACGCGTACGGTATCGCATAGTGCGACGGCAAGTGATGACCATTTGCACAAAGAATAAAACCTTGATTCAATGTTACATACGCAAACCAGAGCACACTGGACAAATGACAAAGATATGAAGCCCAAACTACAAATTATGCATACGCAAACCACAGCACACTGGACAAATGACAACGATGTGAAGCACAAACTACAAATTATGCATGGCAATAAAAAATTTTAAGAAAAACCTACACACGCCCTCTCATTTGAGAAGCTTAAACACCAGTTTAGAAATCCCCGAGAGAAATGCGACGCCGCTACCACGGAGCTGGTAAATGCATATGCGTGTGCGATCGGCTCGGCTCGCTTGCAGAAATTATAAGGTTAGTTTCGTGCACAATAAGGGTTACGTAGGGTAATAAGATATCAACTATCGGCCAAGGTTTTTAACGCAAAACGCAAAACCTAAGTACGGCCGCAAGCACTATCTCTGCGGGGCAAAATCGCAGTCGCAGCCGGGCACTGATATTTGCGCGCGCTTTCGACGCAGGCAAAGTTGATAGCGATAAGCTGTTGCGGGGGCTTCGCGGAACCTTGCTGCGCATGCGCTATTTTAGAAATTTCAGTTTAACAGCCATGAATTCACGCCGCTTAATTTCGTTGACGCGCTTCACGAGCAGTACATGCATCACGATGCCCGTCTCTTCGGGCCGCGAGACGGACGGTCGCTACCACGGTAGCTGCGAGGCGCACTGCACGGAATAAACTGAGTCTCGGAAGGGAGGGGGGGGGGGGGTTCAAGACTGCTGCGAGGCACCAGCCGAAACTTCACAAACAAATAGGGCAACGCAACCTTTCGAAGCTTTCGAACGGCAACCCGCCATTTCCGATGTTGCATGCGGCCATGGAGGCTTCAGCGGTTGAGCGTCTCTGCGTCACTAGTAGTGACTCACTACCATCACAAGCGCCTCCTAGCGAGCAAGGCTGCTCTCGCGGCGAGCCTGCCAGCAACCATGGCAGTTCACGAATGGCTCCAGTTTCGGTTTCAGAACTGGCAGTGCAAATGGCAACTTCTGGCGCAGACTCGGCGCAGATTGCTCATATTTGACCAGAATGGCGCAGGCTGGCGCAGGATTCGCCTTTCGGCGCAGTTCGGCGCAATTGGCGCAGCTATCACATCACTGTTTCTAGCAAGCAAGCAGAAAAGTTTGGCAACAAAATACATAAACACAACTTGCTTATTGTGTCAGGGCAAGTGTATTAAGCGCATTGGGAGCAATATGCAGATTAGCAGCGAGGTGTCCCCACACGAGCTCAGCAAAGCTCCGCAAAGAAATACTTGCAACATATACATTTGGATTATGCTGCCTTTCAGACCTCAGAAGCAGATGCTGCATCGATTTCTCACCAGGGAAACCGACCACATATATTGAATACATCAAACAATATCATCGATATCGACAAAAGACATTATTGTCTAAAGTGAAGCTCTTAAGTGGCTGTTTTTAGTGCCTAAAAATCCAGCGTTTAATTATGACAGTGTGGTAAACACTTTCTCTGCCTAGCTGTACTTTCTTAATATCTGTGCTTTACTCTGAGGGCGTTTTTTGTGTATTTGATATCATCCACTGCAGGGTCTTAAACTCAGCTTGCAGGCCAGTCACAAAATTTGTCTGCTGCAAGGGCCGGGACAATGCAGAATGTAGGAGTGAGGGGAGGAGAGGGGGATTTTTCAGAACAATTGCAGCTAACACAGGCATATCTGCCAACATTAGCTTATAATTTTATTTCAAATGATAATGTGTTGCATTATTGCTGATAATCTTGTTTTTCATTCTATAAAGCTAGTCGAGCTACATCCAGGCTTATTTTTTTAGCTTCCCTCATCTTTATCATAAAAAATAAAGGACTTCCCAACTCTCTAACACTTTACATGAAATGATATCTGCACAGGAAAACATGTGAACATGCTAAGCCTATTTTACATGCCTAGAAGGTTTGAACTTGCAAACACATATACATTCAAGCACAAATACTTAAATACAAAACACCTATGCTTGTGCGTATTAAAGCTAGTTGTAATAGACACAAGCATACTTTAAGAGGTTGCTGCTTCTGGTGGAATGCTCTCGCTTTGATCAATGATTCTCATCTTTCCAAATGCCCTTTGAATGTTCAAAATGCCCCTTTAAAATTGGAGCTAATCAGGAAAATCTAAATTGTCAAAAATTTAATTGGCAAGTCTTTATCAGACTTTTTAAGATTTCTCTGAAAGACTTAGTATAACACATGATGACCGCCTGAGGTGCCATCTCCCTCCCCACCCCCAAAAAAGGTCTTGAGAACACATCATGTCTGTGTAGTTCATGAAAATACTTATTAGAAAAATATATAACAAGGGACAAAGACAGTCCTCCGCGAGCCATGTGTTAGAGACTCCTGATCTACTGTATCACATTGTATGGTTACATATTCATGCTGTATATCATCCCACCTGCTGCGATCCTAATAAAGAGACCAGCCATATAGAAAATAAACAAATACTTGAAAACAATATTTAAGCACCTTTTGTAATGATGTTAAGGGGAGATGCGAGTCGAAAAATCGGGTTTTTAGCGAAATTTCTCGTATTTCTGATTTTTATTGCATTGCAATCTTCAAACCTTCTTCTTTCATCTGTAAAAATTTCAAAACTAAATTTGAACCGCAAAATGCAAAAAAATGTGTATGAAGGCATCGCGGTGGCTCAAAATTTCGTGAATTTGAGCCGATATTGGCCATCTTTGACTGCGCGCTGCTCCCCGTCGCAGTGCCGCCCGCCATCGCGATCGGTTGGGAAAGTTGCGTTCGGCCTTCTTCTTACAGCTCCGACGACCGCTAGTTTCGTACGTGGGCAAGAAAAAAAAAAAACGAGGCCTTTTTATCACGTGGTTTGAGCGGTTTGAAACGCGCGGCACCCTAAGCCGCATCGCCATTGGCTACCGAGTCATTGTCAGCTGTGTTGGTGGCGTCCATCGGCATTTGGTCCGTCTGCTTTTCTGCGCGTCTACGCATATTTCCGCGATGACAAGCCCGAAAAAGTGCAACGTGAGACCGCAGAAGTTTCGAACGAAGCACAAGTTCAAGGGAAGGCAGCGTAAAGCGCCCCGAACGACGGCAACGAACGAGAACGCGCCTACGTGTGCTAGGCCTGACGGCGGCATCGACGAGTGCGCGAGCGACAGTGGCTGCAATGAAGGGATTGACGCTGCACTTTCTTTCGTCAGTGCTTCGGAAAAGAAGCTCGGCTTCTTCGAAAAAGACGAAAGACAGCGCGATGAGGTTTGTGCAACGACAGTTTTGTGCGACACCCTCTTGCTGACAGCACTTGTGGCAGGTGCGGTATGCCCTGCTTGCGGTATTCAAAAACTTGCCGTTCGGGAGCCGGCAGAAAAGCGCAAGGGACTTTCGTCGCTCCTCGAACTTCATTGCGAAAACAGCGAATGCTCAGCGACTGTTCTTTCGTGCTCCTATACGTCACTGCGTGTTACGGCGGACGGCAGCAGCCGAGTGAGCCAACGGTACGACAGTGGGAGCTCCCGAGATAGTTTCGCTGTAAATGTGAAGGCGGTGGTGGCTGCATGCGCTGTCGGCATTGGGCATGAGCAATTGTCAAGGTTTTGCTCCATTATTGGACTCCCAAAGCCAATGCACCACCGAGGATTTTTTTCAATAGCAAAGAAGGTGCACACCGCTGCCATGGCAGCTGTGAGTGAAAACTTGCGCCGATCCAGAGAGTTGACGAAAGAAGTAGCAGGCGAAACTGATGTGGCTGTTATGTTCGACGGCACTTGGCAGAAGAGGGGCCACAAAAGCCACAACGGGATTGGCGAAGTTATCTCCTTAGATACTGGCCTCTGCTTAGACTTCGAGGTCATATCAAATTACTGCCTGACATGCAGTAGGCACAAGGATATGGGCCCAGACGAGGAAGTGTGGCAGGCATTCCATGGCCCAGTCTGTGAAAAAAATGCAGACTGTTTCTCCCATGCCATGGAAACGGAGGCTGCAATGCGCATTTGGCAGAGAAGATTGACTTATGACACCCCACTGCATTTCATGACATTCTCAAGTGACGGTGACAGCAAAGCATATAGTGCAGCTGCAGAGTCAAAAGTCTATGGTGCTGTCAATATAGAAAAAGAAGACTGCACTAATCATGTGGCCAAGAGACTTGGCACCGCGCTACGGAAGCTGCATGTGCCATTACCACGAGGGCAGAAAATGAAAAAGCCAGCCATTCAGAAGCTCCAAACATACTATCAGATTGCCATAACAAACAACAGGGGGAGTGTACGGGATATGTACACTGCAGTATGGGCTTCGTACTTCCACTCATGCTCTACTGACAATGCTGGCAGCCACAAGTTTTGCCCTGCAGGAACAGAGTCGTGGTGCAAACATCAACGCGCTGAAGCACTTGGTGAACCTGCACCACGCCACACGCCTCTCCTGACAAAAGCACAGGGATTGGCTGTTTTGCCCATTTATAAGCGGCTAACGGATGAGAAGCTCATTGCTCGATGCATCAAAGGGAAAACCCAGAACGCATCGGAATCCCTGAACAGCAAAATTTGGCTACTTTGCCCCAAGACTAAGTTTGTCTCCCGAACGGTTGTTGAGACTGCCGCAGCTATGGCAATCCTGAGGTTCAACAAGGGTCATGCTACTTTCGAGCACATCCTGGAAGAGCTCAACATACTGCCATCTAGAGATCTAGTTACTTTCAGTGATTCCCGCGATGCAAGGCGCATCAAGAGAATGTCCGAGCGTCTGACAGCAGAAGCAAGGGCCCATCGTCGTCGTGGAGTGAAAAGGGCACGGCCAAAAGAGAGTGCTCGCAAGGACCGTGAGGGCACAACCTATGCTGCAGGACAGTTCTAGTAACTTGCAGTGCTTTTCAAAGTTCTGTTGAACATTATGGCCAAAGATTATGCAGTTCTAACAACTCTGTGATAAAAAAAAAAAAAAGGTTTCAAACTTTCAGATGCGTTTTTCTCCTTTTGCAGTTTTGTGTGATCTGTGCTTCTTATACACGCTAGTTCCTATAGTTAGAATTGTCATACCTCTATTAAATTTTGCACATAGCATGATGAAGGCCCATAGAGTGCAAGTATCTATCAGATTGTCAGTGCTGCTAGATTATGTTTTTCAAAAATTACATAACATTGAAAGCCCTTGGCAACTAGAGCCATAGTAAATTTTTCTATTTTATTATTGTATTTCACATTTTTACACACAAAATTTATATAGTTTTTTGCACTCTACAGTTCTAAAGGATCATAGTCAGCTATATCTGCATGCTTTATCTCAAATTTTTATAGGTCAGAATTGTTGCGTAACAATGGCCATAATTTTGCAGTATCTGACCTGCAGAAAGAAAACCAAGCAATCTACATGAAAATAAATGACATATTTGAAAAGAGGAGAAAAAACTCTATTAGCATGCCAATTTGTGTTAAATTCAGACTCTTATTAAAGAAAATCGTTTTTCGAGTAGCATCTCCCCTTAAGTATTTCCCTTCAAGTTCCCTGTCACTATAAACGTGTATTAACTAGAATGATAGTACTATACATCACAATGCAGTCGGACAGGTAATTTGGAGGTCATTTTTTTTGTCAGTGAAACTGTTTCCGATTGAAGAACAAGAAGTTCTGAATTCAATTAAATTCATTTAGACCTACTTCCAAATACATCTGAGATTGAAACCAGATATTAGTTTAGCTAAAGATACCCAAACATAAGCAAGAAGGGTCACACTTACAAAAACAGGTGCCACCTTCCTCTTGGGGGCTGCCCACATAATGATTTTGCTCATCGCATCTAGAAAATACAAGAAAAAAGAAGGAATGGCAAGAAGGGTGGACGAGAGAAGACATGATGAATGTGCCAAGCCCACATGTGCACAGTACAAAGGATCTAAACTTGCCTATCACAGTTTGGACCAATGATACCCTTGGTGGTGCAGTTGCACTTGCCAGTCTCCCTGTGGCAAAAAGTGCCATGGTTGTTGCAGAAACATGGGGTACAATTTCCACCATTTGCAGGGTTTCCATGGTAGCCAGCAATGCAGTGCTCACAGTGCGGTCCTTTGCAATGAAAAAAAAAATAAGCCAATGTGGCAGTGTAAATATTATCCTCCAAATGGCTTTCGAGCACACGTACGTGTACAGACGCATTTGTGCCTAAATGAATTAAGAATGAATGCTATAATAAATGCAGCACTCAATGTCAAGGAGTTGCTTACATTGAAGGAACCCTGAAACACCTAAGTAATCACAGAATTACCCAACTATTGGATGATGTTGCTTCACAAATAACTTAATACAGAAAATTTTGAAATCCTTTGCATACATATTTGCAAGTAGGTATGGCATACTCCCAGTGCCTTCTCTCACCTAACTGCACAAAAGGTCATGGCCAAGTGACAAGGCCCGGCAACAAAAATGGCAGTCATGTCGCTTCAGTATTTTTTTAAACAAGTTGTTCGCTGCTTCAGTTCACACATGTGAAGTGCCAGTACATGGCAGCTCCACAAACTGGCAAATACTTTTTGTGGCAAAAGCAGCAGTATGCACATTTTTTATTTATATATATACAATGTTTGCCACAACCAACTAGTTACTGTATATACACGTGTAATGAACGCACTTTTTAACCCTAAAACATCGAAGGAAAGTTGGGCTATGCGTTTATTATGCGGGGCAAATTTTATGAAAGTTTTTTCTGGATGAGTAAAAAATGTGGTAATGAAAGAAAAAAGTTAGGTAGCTTAACCTTTAGCAATTGACATACGCGAACACTGTTTGGAAACAGCTTCTTCGTTACATTTCACTCATCTTTGGTGGTTGATGGCGCTATACTCTGCAAGCTGTGTTCGCACATAAGAGCGTTTTGCAGCTTTCTTGTTTCGCCATCTTTCACTTCACCGCAGCAGTGGTATCTGCTGTGATTTCGAGGGGCGCTTGGAAGTGTGCGTTAGGACACTACGACGCACTTTTCGTTCAACTCTGTGGCAAGCTCACACAATCACTATTTTGACAATGCAGCAAGTTACCACCATTGCAGCAAGCTACTAGTGAAGCATCAAAAGAAACCGTCGACAACAAGATTAATGTAAAAATACGACTGCTGCCTCGTTCTCTGCACGAGATGTGACTGTAAAAAGGTTGCCTATATCTTGCAATCTCAGAAGCATGCGCGGATAAAAAGTATAAAGAGCAAATCGCAACCGCAGCGAGGATCGGAGGCGCGCTAACATGCCATAGAAATCATCAAGCTTTTTTCTGGGCAACAATGATCATTACTGGTTTTTCAAAAACCTGCGACATGCCTGCAATGCTATGGTGATGAATGGCCCTTCGTGACTGAAAATCCTGCCACCGTCACTCGACAATCACATGCATGTGGTCAGGCCTTCATGTTATGACTTCTGTAGGTTGGCGCGGGCAGTTTCGTCACCTACGCTCGCTGTGTGCTTGCGATCCACAATGTCTCTACACTCACACAGGTCGTGAGTCCCACTGTGGGGCACAGATTTTAAAAAGACAGGAGATGTGCCGCACACAGACACAAAGAAGAAATAATTGCGCGTGGCAGCGGGTGAAGGTGTGGGAGAAAGCCAATCGAGGGAGGTCGGAATGATGAAAAGCAGAAAAGATCGATGGGCAAAGAGGTGCCACATGTCGGTTTGCGGGACCGTAGCGTATGAATGTAGGGGGTGCATTTATTATGCAGAAAAAGAAAAATTGAAATTTAGACGACCAAAGTTGGGGGTGCGTTACCTATCCGAGTACATTCATTATGCTAGTAAACATAGTAATTAGCATGAATAATTAAACTGGTTTTCACTAATGTAGATAGGCATCTGATTTTATTCTTCACTCATAGAAGAATATGAAAATAATAGTGTGCAGTTACACCATATGCATCACATCCCAATCAAAAATGATACTTCTTTATCAAGAAATTACCTTCCGTGCGGTGCTGACAGGACTGAAGGCACTCAGATGATCCATTGCAGGTGCTATGTCCATTGCATTGGCATTCTGCAAAATAAAGATTAATAGAGGAGATTAAAGTACAAGGCCCTTGAATAATTTTCCAACATATTTATGTTATAATGCCAGTATACAAAGCAATGCAAGATGTATGCCAATGAGAAGATGCGAGGAAAAGGAAAAGAATATACCAGTGCCACATGGTCCCTTTCAATGGCTATTGGGCTCTATCAGATAAAACTCTTTATCTCATAATGCTAGAGACTGCCAGAAACAAAATAAGTAAGAGCTAAAAACAAAAGCCCTCTACCAGCAAAGGATGCCTCGTCATGAAGAAAAACCATCAATATTCGCACATATTTTGCAAATCGGCATTAGTGAAGGTGACACCAGAGTTGATAAAAATTGCACGTGATCAGCCAACAAAAATTGCTCACTTATGATTAACAAGGACAAATGAAATACCTAGGCCTGGACAAACAGTGAATTTAAGGTTCGAAGCAAATTCAAAGCGTATCATGATTTTGGTCTAATAGTTCTGAATCGAATAGTGTGTATATATCACATGTTATAAAGAATAAGGGGCATATTTGTCATGACCAAACTAACCTGCACAATATTTTAATATTTTTTGAAAATTCGGACAAGGCCTGTGCAAATGCCATAATTTTTTGTATCAAAGCAGGTGGAAACAACTTTGAATAGAAGCAGGATTTGATTTTCTGTAAAACACAAGTGATAGCCTGTAAAAAATGTCAAGTCTTAAAATTTGCTATACTTTGAGCATATATCGATATAATGAGCATTTAAACTGAAAAAAAAAAAAAAAAACTGATGTGAGGGTAACATCTTCATATAACATTAAGGTGGGGCTTCATGACAGGGTAGAATTCTCCTGATTATTTCTCACGACTTCACAGCAGTAAAGCCACTTCTAGAAAAAGTTACATGTGAACTAATATATACAGTAGAATCTCAATAGATGAAAATTGCTTAAACGAGATTGCCGCTTGAACGGAACAGTAGCCCGTAAGTTGGTTGGTTTTGTATTCAGATAAGGTAAAGAAAACCTTCGTTAATTGAAACTAAAATTTGCCCCTCACTGTGCAAACGGAACCAAAAATAGAACTTCTGGGAGACCCATTGCTATGAGCATCAGCCTTTTCTGGTTCTGGCAGTTCTTTTTTTCCATTTTCTAGCCTTTCGTAAGCCTTGCCTCTTTGGTAGTCGGCGCAACGAATGCAACATTGCTATTCTTTATCATGTTGTTCGGTCTCTGTTCGAGTCGCCTAGGTTACAGCCGCATCGTTGCTGCCGTTGTGCTGCCTATCGTGCTTCATTGCTGCGTTGGTGTCTTCCAACTTCGGTGACTTATAAGCGCTCGGGAAGTTGAGGCCTCGCCTCTGTTGTTTCAATGGCAACACAGAAGCGAGCACACCATGCGCTGAGGTTGGAAAAAAAGATGTACGTCATTCTTGACTTAGAAAGTGGCTCATACTAGAAGACGGTGCTGGCGACAAAGCACGGCGTCCTGCAGCTTAACGAGAATCCTGCATGACAAAGACAAGCTGCGAGATGCCTTCAAAACTTCGCGATTCAAGTCCCAAAGGAATCGTCTGCATCACGGTGACCATGAAGAACTGAAGAAGTGTCTGGTTTTGTGGCTTAGGAGAGCCCGGAGCCAGAGAATTTCGATCAACAGGCCACAAATACGTGCCAAAGCAGAAGAGTTTGTTCTTCAGCTCGGTATGAAAAACTTCTTGTGCAGTGAAGGCTGGCTGACAAGGTTTAAAGAAAGAAATGGCCTCGTTTTTCCCACCATTGTGCGAGAAGCCGCAGCAGCTGATGCGGCTGCGTGTCGTGACCAGCGGGCAGGACGGCTGCCGGATGTGACGTCATTCTGCTGCATTCCGTGGCCGCCTGCTCCAGAGACAAGCGCCAAGACATGCGCTATCTTGGTTTCCTTTATTCGGTTATCACGGGAGTCATGTGATCATTCTGACTGTATATATTTCACGACGAAACATTAAAGAGGGCTTTTTTTCTTGGTCACGATGTAACTAGCGTCTGTCGATCACTCTGACGAGCTTGACATGATGTCAGAAGTGGTTCCGATGTAGCCAACTAGCGCTTCAATGGCCCCGTCAACAAGCGAGCGACTGGTAGCTGCGTCTACAAGAACAAGCCATATCGGCGACAACGCTTCAGAATGGCGGGAATCAAGCCTCCTAAGCCCTTCGACTTCCAGAATGCAGCGGACTGGCCCGCCTGGATGGACGAATTTGACGACTACAGATTCGCGTCTGGGCTACATGAGAAAAAAGACGAAGTTCAAGTAAGGACTCTTCTCTATACTATGGGCAGAAAGTCGAGGGAGATTCTTCGGCCGCTAAACGTAAAAGACGAAGAAATGGAGGACTTCAAGCTCGTAAAGTCTAAATTTAACGACTACTTTGTCCACACCAAGAACATAGTCTACGAAAGTGCTCGCTTTAATCTACGCCGCCAACAACTGGGAGAAACAGTAGACCAGTTTGCAACCGAGCTTAGCAAGTTAGCCGACAGATGCGAGTTCGCAAGCATGAAGGAACGCCTAATAAGAGACCGCTTCGTAGTAGGACTACGGAACCAGGTTCTTTCGGAAGAACTGCAGATGGACCCCAAGCTAACGATGGCCACTGCTTTGGCAAGAGCGCGTGCGAGCGAAACCGTAAAGCAACAGCAAGCAGAACTAAAAGAGCATGAGGGCACAGTCCCAGAAGCTTGCGTAGCCGCAGTAAAGCCCAAGAAAGCCGCTGCAAAGAGCACGTTTACTCGCTGTCAGAAGCCCGCTTATCATCAAAATTACTGCAGTTATCGTGCCAGACCATTTCACCCGCGAAACAAGTGTCCAGCGCAAAAAGAAACGTGCAGATTTTGCCGGAAGTTGGGCCACTATGAAAAGGCATGCCGAAAAAAGAAGCAAAGAGACACAAATCTCGATAGCATCGCCAAAGCTGATGGCAAGTTTAAAGGCACGGTCGAGCAGTGTGCGAACACACAATCTGAGCATTTCGTGACGGCAAAGATAAACGACCAGACGCTCCGCATGAAAGTAGATACGGGAGCCGCAGTGACAGTCGTCGGTGAAAATTATCCTTTTCTTCCGCCTTCTCTCTTGGAAAGACAGCTGTTCACAACAAACCATTTACGTCGTGCAGAACTTGCGCATGCCCTTGTTGGGACTACCAGCCATAAAAGCTCTGAGAATTGTTCGCTTCCTAGATGAATGAGACACTGCTGACAATATCGGAAGCAAGTATCCCAAGATATTCCAAGGCACGGGTACCATATCGGGAGAACACACCATACGCCTTGTGCCACATGCAATCCCGTACAGCCTGTCTACACCGCGACGGGTTCCTATTCCCATGAAAGAAAAAGTCAAAGAAGAACTGGACAGGCTAGAACGAGAAGGAATGATACAGAAGGTCGAAGAACCGACAGAATGGTGCGCGCCTATCATTCCTGTAATGAAGCCGTCTGGAGCAGTAAGGATCTGTGTTGACTTAACTCAATTGAACCAGTTCGTCAGACGAGAGCGTCATCAACTGCCAACAATTGAGCAAGTTATGGGAAGCTTCCAGGAAGCCAAAGTCTTCTCTAAACTAGACGCGCATTCTGGTTTCTACCGGATTAGGCTTTCCAAGGAATGTCAAAAGCTCACGACGTTCGTTACGCCGTACGGGCGGTACTGCTACCGCAGGTTGCCGTTCGGGATTACATCCGCACCTAAAATTTTTCAAAGAAAGTTCTCGAAAGTCCTAGAAGGCTTAGATGGCGTTCTGAACTACATGGATGACATTCTGGTGTATGGCAAGAACCAAGTGGAACACGACAAGCGGCTTTGTAACGTCCTCGAACGACTTCAACAAACAGGCGTAACTCTCAACAGGGAAAAGTGTTGTTTCTCAGTTAAACAGGTCGCATTCTTGGGGATGATCTTCAATGCCAACGGCATGCGTCCAGACCCCAAAAAAGTTAGAGCAATCAAGCAATTGCCCAGACCCCAAAACGTTGCTGAGGTTCGATCCTTGTTAGGTATGTAGTGCCACCATCATCATCATCATTTTCTCAATCACCGCGCCGCGCCTCTCGCGCAGCTGATGCTAGCTCGAGCTGCGCGAGGATTAGAACGAGCTGACACGCCTGGCGTGGCGGACGCTGGTAGCCGACGTGGCTCCGCTTCAGGCCTGGAATAAAGTGGCGTGATCGGCACGGCCCCGTCGGCCGCCTTCGACGTCATCTCACGTCTCTCTTCTCTCGCCGCTACAGGTATGATGAACCATCTCGCAAGGTTTTTACCTGATGCAGCTTCAATGTCCCCTCCTTTACGCAGCCTCCTCAACAAGGACAGCAACTGGTTTTGGGGACCTCAACAAGAGACAGCTTTTGAGAAGATCAAGACCACTCTCAGCTCAAACAGATGCCTGGCGTGGTACAACCCCCGGTACTCGACAATTGTAGCGGCGGACACGTCTTCACTAGGGGTTGGCGCAGTACTCCTCCAGGATCAGCCATCTGGTGAGAGACGTCCTGTTGCATATGCCTCCAGATTGCTCACAAAAACAGAGCAGAGGTATTCACTGATCGAAAAAGAAGCATTAGCTTTAATTTGGGCTGCGGAATGCTTCGACGAATTCCTAAGAGGCCTCACGTTCCTATTTGAGACGGATCACAAGCCTCTCCTCCCGCTACTGGGTCGAGATCCTCTTGATTTTCTACCGCCAAGAATTCAAAGATTCAGAATGCGTCTTATGCAGTACTCGTTCACGCTAACACACGTCCCGGGGAAAGGTATTGCTACGGCGGACACACTTTCTTGCGCGAGAGTGATGAACACTGCGCTTTCGGTCGGAGAGTTGTCTGAAGCAGACGTTTCAGCTCACGTGGAGGGAGTCGTTCAGTATGCGTTCTCTGACGACATGCTCGAACGCATACGCTCAGAGCAAACAAACGACCCCAAATGTGCGTCGTTGCTCGAAGCTTGTATGCAAGGTTGGCCCGCTAAGCACTACACACCACAACTTCTCAAGCCATTCTGGGGGCATCGTGGTAACATCACGGTATGCAAGCAGCTGCTTTCGAAGGGCTCAAGACTGGTGATTCCACGAGCGCTGCGGAAAGAAATGCTTCGGAGGGTTCACGAGGGACACTAGGGAATTGCAGGCTGCCGCGCGAGCGCTAAAGAATCTCTCTGGTGGCCAGGAATCAGCAAAGACATTGCACAAACCATGGCCAACTGCCAAGCATGCGCCACAGAGCGTACCCAATTTTTCGAACTAATGATTTCATCGGAAACAACCGAGCTGCCATGGCAGAAAATCGGAATTGATTTATTTGAGATGAAAGGAGCTGTCTATCTTGCCGTTGTTGATTATCACTCCAGGTATCCTGAGCTGGCCCTGCTGAATCGAGGAACGTCGTCGAAGGCGGTCATCCAGCACCTGAAAAGCTGCTTTGCCAGACATGGGATACCGCAAACGGTAATATCAGACAACGGACCACAATTCATCTCATTCACGTTTGCTGATTTTGCAAGAAACTACGGCTTTAGGCATGTCACAACAAGTCCTCGTTACCCTCAAGCTAACGGGAAAGCTGAGCGCATGGTAGGGACTCTTAAAAGACTTTTGAAGAAGGCAGAGGACCCCTACATCACATTGCTGAAATAGAAACACGCCGGGTCCAACCAGCTATAGTCCAGCGCAGCTGCTAATGAGCCGCCATTTACGCTCAAAAGTACTCTGCATGCCATCTGCGCTAAAGCCAGAAGTAGTAAAGTCTTCTTGGAAAGAGCAAGACAAAAAATACAGACAAAAACAAAAGATGTATTTTGACAAACGTCATGCTGCAATACCTCTTCCCTGTCTATCCGCAGGCACTCAAGTATGGCTCAAAGACAGGCGCCGAGGGCACGGTCCTTCGTCCTTCTAAAACACCAAGATCCTACTGGGTCCAAACTGAAGGAAAAACCGTACGCAGAAACAGGCGTCATCTCTTCCTTCTCCCACACGGAGGAGAAACAAGCCCCGTATGGATGAAGCAGCATCCACGAAACAGCGAGCCAACGGATGCGACGGACAAAGACATCGTAGCTACCAAGTCGTCTCACATCCAAGAGCCTTGTTCATCGAACAAAACTTCAAGTCCTGAGCAAAGAACGACGCGATATGGGCGCGTCATACGAGCTGCGAAAAGACTTGGTATTGATGATTAATTTCTGAAATGCTTTCCTTTTTTTGACAGGCCCATGATGCTTATAAAACGGGGAAGATGTGACGTCATCCTGCTGCATTCCGTGGGCGCATGCTCCAGAGACAAGCGCCAAGACACGCGCTATCTTGGTTTCCTTCATCCGGTTATCACGGGAGTCATGTGATCATTCTGACTGTATATATTTCACGACGAAACATTAAAGAGGGCTTTTTTTCTTGGTCACGATGTAACGAGCGTCTGTCGATCACTCTGACGAGCTTGACACCGGAGATAATGCGGCAGTTCAAGAAGGACGACGTACACAATGTGGATTTAACAGCACTTTTTTATGCTCTTTCCATCAAAATCAATCGCTTTTAAAGATGAACTGTGCACAGGTGGCAAACTGAGCAAGAACAGACTGACTGTTCTTGTTGAAGCAAATATGTCGGGCAGCGACAAGTTGAAGCTCCTTGTGATAAAAAAATAGAAAAATCCTCGCTATTTCAAGTGTATCACTACTGTGCCTGTCACTTGCAAGTTGAACATGAAAGCTTGGCTGACCCAAGCCCTCCTTAGCAAATGGCTGCACACAGAGGGTGCGCAATTTTCGCGGCAAATTATGAAAGTCCTTTTCCTTGTTGACAACTGCCCTGGACATGGGACTGTAATAAGACTGAAGTTGATTCAGTTGTAGTTCCTCCCAGCTAACACCACAGCACTATCGCAGCCCATGGATCGGGGAGTTAACCAAGCCTTCAAGTCACACTTCCGCAAGGGTCTTTTGCAGAGGATGCGCTCTTGTGCATGAGCCAGGATAAAGAGTATAAGGTGCATGTTCTTAGTGCTGTTCATCTCAGTGCCGATGCTTAGAGGCAGCTGACTCCCACTAGCATAGCAAATTGCTTCAGGCATGCAGGATTTTCTTCAAGTGACCTGATACCTGACTTGGAGGACTTTGAATGCGACAGCGAAAATGCCCTTGAAAGGCAAGAGGTAATTGAGCAGAGTGCTTTAAAAGAAATCACACTGTACTTCGATGAATACATGCACGTTGACAGCGGCGTTGCAACTTGCCCTGAAAACACTGTGCAAAGCATTGTTGATGAAGTATGCAAAGAGGAGGAGGAGCTGAAAAAAGACTCTGATGAGGTAGCTGCCACAGAAGTTATCACAGTTCATGGGGCAGAGTCTGCTGTGCTATATCTGAGAATTTTTTTTTTTCTTTAGCAGCCAGAGTCAGAAGTGTTTCTCCAAAGCCTAAGTGACATGCAGAAAAAGATTTTGAAGATGAAGATGCAAGGACTCAAACAAAAAAAAAATCGATACATTTTTCAGTCCACCATGATTAATTGTCACCAAATAAACTTGTGAATGCCATGTAAAAACCTCATGTAGTTTCCTTGCTTCCTAAAAAAAAAACTGAGTTCCATGCACCTCATAGTGTTTAAACACCCATAAAATAGTATTAAGAGAGTGTGCACACATTATTCAGCACTTTTTTACATCTCTCTCAGTAAACGAAACTCCTTTTAAATGGAACGAATTTTCTTGATCCTTTGGAGTTCCGTTTACCAAGAATCTACTGTACCTGGTTTGGTGCTTTCACTGCTTAGCACCCCTCCACTGCAGTGAAAGCACTTTTACACGATTTTGCATGTTGACTAATACGCCCCTATTCGTTCGTCTCAAATCATTCGAAATTTCCAATCATTTAAATTCGACTCGAAGCAAATTTGAATACCACATTGCTTGCTCAAATATTCGCCCAATCCTAGAATAATCCCCACATAAAAGGCAGTGGGAGGAGTTATTTGACATGCTTTACACAATAACTAGAAAACTGGTACCTATCAAAGTGGTGACACAGGCTAGATGGTTTTAGTCACTTGTATTTTGATTTGATACGCTATTTTGAAACATTCGGTATTCTGAAATTGGTAGTAGTAAAATACTATTACATCAAACTAATGGACACCTACAGGTGAGGTTCACTACAACGAGATCTGACTGCATTCTTTTCCTATGATTTGCGAGAGCCTCCTTGCGGAGTTTTAAGAATAATTGAAGAAGGGGTTTTTTAAATATTGATTTTTCTATAGGCTTAACTGTCGCCAGAATTGAAAGTTCGAGGCCATTTATGAAAATATGTATTTAAGGCACAGCAATGATATTAGCAGGCAATATTGAACACATTATATGGTCATCGGTTGCTAAGTTACGAAACACTAGCTATTTCAGCTAAGGAGGAAAAAGTTCTCAAATATAGCAACTATTGAAAAATGTCACCTGTGCGAACATTTTTGAAGAACAGTTTCCTTCTGTCCATAGGCTTCAAACAATGTTGCTCCACTCTTCATTGCACATACGTTTTATAAAAGAAACTCTCTTTTTGTAACCTTAGCATTTGTGTTTGTTTTTATATCGTCGTGAACTTTACAGAATGACAAGGGACTTAATTGGTTCCTCTTCATAGACTAAGTTTGATATTTTTTTTCATTCTTCGTTATGCAGTTAATAAAAAAACCAAAGCTCACTTTCAGAATACTGGGTAGTACGCGCACAAAATACAAAACACTCAATTGAATCCAGAATATCAATTTTTGGACACGTGTCGATCTCTCATGAAATGACCCAATGAAATGTACCACATGATTGTGTTTAATTTACAGTGCACTCAATTATGCTTTTGAATAATGCAGGTTGCCAGTTTTTTCATACCAGTATATACAAATATTATTTTTGCTATTGCCCAGTTACTGCTGCCCAATTTTGCGGGGAGGAGCGATCAGTCAAGCAGCCACTATTCCACCATCTTCATCACTTTATGTAGATTTTGAACATGCGTGGTGAAAAAATGTTATGTCTAAACTTATATTGACAACTGTTTAAGTTAAGTACTTTAGAAAACAACATAGGCGATGCGACTGGTGGGAGCAAGAACGCACGTGAAATGGCACCAATCAGTTCTGATGGCAGCAGGTACCACATTTTAATGCAATCAAACAATGACAGTTTTTTTTGAATAGCACATTACTGTACAGACACGTACACACACACACAGGAAAACTGGATGAGTCGTTCATTCATTCTGCTGAAACAACATGTGCTGTGTTCCCTGTTCTAGTTTCATAACGCTCATTGACATTAACCGATTGCTACCCTTCGACCTCATCAGCTATGACTTCCTAATAAAAACTAACTGCACTTGCTTTGTATTCGAACGAAATTTATTACTACCCTAACTTTGTACTAAGGCTGACACAAAGTCCATTGCAATTCACAACCATTTCATTATGGAACTCTATTCCACCTAATATAAAGTTTTTAGCTAACCTGTATACATTCAAAGAAACTTTGAAGTTAAATCTCCTATCGCCATAAATTATTCTATGTTGTCCTTTTTGAATTGCGATTTCGCGATTGTATTGTTGTAGTTGTGTTTATTACTATGTTTTATCACATTATTTTTTTATAGTTGTCTTATAACTTTGTTCTGTCAATAGTACATTTTCTTGCCATTTGCCCCTTTATTTTTTTTTCATACTTTCTTTATCTTGGGTCCCCCCACAGTCATCGGACTATGGGACCCTAGCCTATAAAACATCTTCATTTTATATATCGCTACGTTGTTAATAATAAACTTCAAACTACCGTAAAAGCCCGCGAACAGCATGTTTTTTTCTTCTAGATTACAGGGTACGAAATTTCAGCACCCTACTATATGCAGATCCCAAGAAAGTTCGACCAAAATTCTGTTTTGGTTTCGGCATAGTGCGGTGCTATCATCATCATCATCAGGAATTTGCGCTCTTCTGAAGCTAGGTGCTAGGTAGTGTTAGCAGCGGTAGCAGGCGCTAGTCTTACAGACCCACACACGCAACAGTAGTGAGTGCCCTTTGCTTCAACTTGGCGCCCATAACGATGACCATAATTTTTCTCCTGCGATTTTACATCATGTCAGCACAGCACAGGCAGTACTTAGCTGCTTTTAAAAGGAAAGTTATCGCTGCTGCCAAAACTATTGGCAACTGTGCCGCGGAGCGGCAGTTCGGAGTCAACAAGTGGAGTATTTGCAGTTGGCGGAAGCAGATGGACGCCCTCTTTGCTTGCAGCGGACAGCGAAAAAGGTTTTGCGAACCAAGAAATGGAGCGTTTCTAGACATAGAACGAGAACTCGCAGACTTTGTGTGGGAGCAGCGAGCTACACATCGAGTTGTTAACATCAAGCTGCTATAAGCGAAGGCAAGGGAGATCGCCCAAAACAAAGGCATTCAGCCAGAGGATTTCAAAGCGAGCAAGCATTGGGTGCCTTTCTTCATGTGCCGTGCTGGCACATGTGCCCTTTGTCGACGTACGTCGATCTCGCAGAAGCTACCAAAAATCTTTGAAGAGGATCTTGTGAAGTTTCAAAAGTATGTACTAATTGTGTTGCAAAAGGCTGTCCCTTTTCAGCTGGTCCAGATCGGAAATGGGGATCAAACGCCGGTCTACCTGGATATTCCCTCAGCACTGACGGTGCATCACAAAGGCTCCAGGCAAGTTATCGTGCGATCGAAAAAAACGCAGGTGACTGTAATGTTGTAACAACAGTACTGAAAGTTGGGCGAGTTGGTACTCATTCATAACTTCTATGCGCAAACACGTACACGGACACAAGGAAAAGAGGCTCTTTTCCTTGTGTCCGTGTACGTGTTTGCGCATAGAAGTTATGAATGTAATGTTGTCCTGCACGGCAGACGGTCGCAAGCTACCACCCTACGTAGTGTTCAAAACGAAAGACAGTGCCGAAGGGGGAAAAATTCCCAAAAAATGTAGTCGTCCGCTGCCAGGACAAGGGGTGGATGGACGAATCGCTAGTGCTTGACCGGATAAAGTCTGTGTGGTGTCGACGGCCCGGAACACTGCTGGGGCTCCATTCGATGCTTGTGCTCGACAGGTGTCGGTGTCACCTGAACGACTGCGTAAAGCAACTGCTGCGCGATTCCCACACTGAGCTCACACTGAGCTCATCAGCTGCAGCTGCTCGATGTGTGCCTTAACAAACCATTTAAGGACCATGTCAAGCGGCTGTACGCGGAGTAGATGAGGTTCAGAGAACCACAAAGGACCCCTGGCGATTGGCTGAAACGGACCTTGCCAAGGAGGCTGTGCTCGTGAATAGTCGAGGCTTGGGCCTGCATTCCTGAGGCGCTTGTTTGCCGCGCATTCAAAAAGTTCTCCATCTCGAATGTGCTTGATGGCATTGAGGATGATGTACTAAGGGAGAACATTTCCGAGAAGGAAACTTCAGAAGAGAGTACGTCATAACAACGATGAATAAAGTGTGTCAATACACTCAAACCTCGTTATAACGAAGTTGATGGGGAGCTGCAATTATTTCGTTATATCCATTATTTCATTATATCGATTATAACAGAATGCAGCAATGTATGCTCAGATGGGCGCACACCTATGAGCATGCAAAGAAAGAAACCACCTCGCGGCCCAATGCACCGCTACGCTATCACGCATGCGACAGAAAATAAATAGAAGATTTTGCTTGTTCAATGCGCACACTGGTTATTTTACTGCCCGCTAGACTTGACTGAAAAAAAGTCTGTGATGCTCTTTTGTTTTGAACATCACAAGCAAAGAACTTCATTTTTGGCGGTGGCCATCGCGTTCATGCCATTTTCGCCGTCCTCATAGGGGTCGAAAAAGCGGCATAGGAGGTCGACCACATCAAGCGCCAGTAACAACGTTGGCACGTCGAACGCATGAGAGAGCACGGTGTCTTAGTTGTCGCTTGCATCGGTCTGTGCGGTGACAGCTGCACCGATAGCATCGTCGGTAGGCTTTTCCGTTTTCACTAGTCGGCATCAGCGTTGACATAATCGCAGAACAAGTCATCTGCCGCAATAACACCGGCATCACAAAGTGCTTTCCACGACGTTCCAACTTCGTCCACAGAAGTCCCACCACATTCGGCACTAGTGGAGTCGCACGTAGCCACTTCGCACAAGGCATGTCGGAAACAGGTGCCTATTGTGCTAGCAGAAACGCTTGTCCACGCAGCTTGCAGCATTTCAATAACCCTGTATAGGTTCATTTTTGTTTTTCATTGCAAAATCATGTTCAGAAGCATGTGATCAACCAGACGTTTGCGGTAGCCTGCCTTGAAGAACATAGTTATCCCTTGATCAAGCGACTGGATGAGGGAAGTACAGTTGGCTGGCAAAAAATAAAGTTCAATATTGCGAAGTTCAACAGTTGTGTGGTGGGCCATGCAATTGTCTAGTATTAATCACTCCTTGCGGTTATGCTTACGCAGATGCTTGTCCAAATCCTGCAACCATTCCACAAAAAAAAACCTCGCCTCATCTACACTTTGCTATTTGAGACATATCGCACCTTCAGATTTTGCTTCCCTTTGAAGCATAGAGGCGATGCGCTTCTTCCAATGACGAACGCGGCATCTTCTCCGATCCATCCATGTTCGTGCAGAGCAGCACAGTGATTCTTTGCTTGCTGTGCTTCCCCCCGTGGCACAGCTCACCTCTGAGTGACAGAGTTTTGTTGGGGAGCATTTGAAAAAAGAGCCCAGTCTCATCAGCATTAAAAATGTCCTTACGACCGTACTTTTCTTCCACTGGGCCAAAACTCTCTTTCACCCACACCGCTGCAGACTCAGCATCAACGGAACGAGACTCGCCCAATACTGTTCTTCCAATGATGTCAAGTCTTTCCTAAAGGTGCTGTAACCAGCCAGCACTGGCAACGAAAATGTCATGGCCTATTATGCAGGTGAAATCTCTGGTTTTACTCTGCAAAATTTTGCCACTTCTTGTCATATTCCCGGCTCTAGCATATAGAAACCATTTGTAAAGAGCATCTTCAACTGTCTTGAAAGCCGCAGTTCGCAGCTTCTTGATTGATTTGTGGGGTTTAACGTCCCAAAACGGCTGCATTTCACACCGTGGGTAATGGCATTTGTGATCGCTTAATGGCTGGCAAGAATGGTAGACAATGTGCTCACTGCAATGGCAAAGTCTTGGGCCACCCGAGATTTCTTCGCCCCGAGTCGACAGCTTTTAAAATGGCTGCCTATTGCTCTAACGGTAGCGTTTTCCGTTTGCGCTTTTCCGAGCCTTCATCCACCATACACAGGTGACCGCAGTTAGCAGATATCCGTCGCTGAAGAGCACGTGCACTGTGCAAGCACGTTGACAAGCCTTGCGATTCACCAGGACTGCGCAAGAGTAGAGATGTGTCGCTCAGGAGCGAGCCGGGTCTTTTGAACGACTCTTTCTAAAGAGCGAGTTATTCGCGGCTTAGTAAAAGTGAGCGGCGGTTCTTCGGGACAAGACTCACGGCAAAACCAACTGACACGCCACCGCTTCCCGCTCTACGACTGACCCATCTGGGCGGCTCATCTGAGCGAACGGCCCATCGATTCACTGAGAGACAATTAGCGAAGTGAAGGCGGTTCCCTTGGCTTTCGCTCTTTCACTGATCTGTCGGATCCGTACCGTACTGACCCGTCCTGCTCCGTTTGGTTCGCGTTTCACGAGTTGTCTGACCAAGTTAGATTGAATGTGGCTTTTCGCCATCTATTGGCGAAAGAAAACAACTGCTGGCTGGTGTTGTTGATGTTGCACGCTTTTCACCGCCTGGCTGGCTTCAAAATGCGTGAAAAAGTTACGGCGTTTGGTGTTCGCGAAGCATGCGCCGGCGTCTCCACTCGTCTGTTCAGTGGTGCTTGCTTGCTGTGTGCTTGTGCACTGCAATGTTTTACAACTAGCGCTGTTCGCACGTCGAGTTGTGTTGCTCAGACAGTTCTAGGACACGTTTCCAAAAATGGTGCCGACACCCAAAAGAACGACAGGTGAGCGTGCCCTCCGAGTCGTAGTTTTTTTTGTGTCAGTTTCAATTTACGTCCATACCGACTAGCGTTTTTTTTTTTTTTGCAGTGGGGACATGGATAATGTTTTCAAAAGTGGCTAACTTGAAAAGCACAAGATTGCGGCGTTTACGTTGTTGTACGAACAAGCAGAGGGCAATCACATGTGATGTAACTTCATTTACAAATTTAACTGTTATAGAGCTGCATGCTTGAATCTGCTTTCCCTTTGTGTCACGCAAATCACTCGTCATCGCTTATAACTCAATTTCTGAGGCTCTAGGTAGATTATGAAGAGTTGTGCTACATGCTCTGTGACGAAGAAACAAGTTCACTTTTGCAAAAGTCACTGGAGTTCTTCATCTCATTGAATGTTGTCACTTTTCTTCAGAATGGAAGCGTTCTTAAGTTGTTCCAGAAGGCCACAACTGATCGGTGTGTATAGAGAACAGCTGAAGAAATGCAGAATCGGCGCTTCTCAAAAACAAATGGCATGCATCGTTTGGTATTATGTGTTTATTTTATTTCTGTTTTTAATAACTCTAGTTATATAAAAAATCAATGTTTTTGGAAATGTCAAATAGGTGAATACAGTCGAACCTCGATATATCGAACGGCACGGCGATCGCGAAATAGTTCGATATATCAAGAATTCGATATAAAAAAATCACGAAAAAAATGCGTCAAGAGCTTGCTGAAAACGACCAACGAACCGTTCAAGCGTGGTGCAGTAAATACTCACTTGAAGATTCAAACATAGTATTCATTGTGTTGGTTTAAAATATTGAAAAAGAGTAGCCTGCTTTTTGTTGGCCATGGCGTATTTGACGACTGCGTCCTCAATATAGTCAAGGCGATCCATAAGTGATAGGCCGGTGCCTTCAATCGTGCGCCGCCACTTTGGCTGCTCAGCAGTAGCTTCGGCGACAATCTCCACATCCGTGAGCTCCGCCGTTGTGAGCTCCGCCGCTCGGAGTTAGGCCTGTCACAGCGCGCGACAGGCCCAACTCCGAGCAGTGCGCGACAGGCCTAACTCCGAACGCACGAACACTGCGAGCACAACGACCGATGCCTGCCGATGCTACGGAGGAGGAGCTTGCAACAAGTGCGCAGTGTAACAGAATCGAAAGTTGGGCTAGTTTGTCTTGTCTTCCTGTCTGTTTTTCGTGCACTTTAACTGATAGTTATACCATGCGCAGTGTGCCGTTGACACCATAGAGACTGCAATGACTGCAAGCTGCAAGGCTGCGGCGTGAGTCCGGGTGTAAAGCGCGCACATGGCGCGCCCATGCCGGCTCGCCTGACTGCTTTCTCTTTCCGGCGGCAGTGCGGGCCGCGTCCAAGACAGTTGTCTGCGTCCTTTCCCTCCTATACTTTCCTCCTCAATCTTTACCACCCACCTACTTCCCCTTTTCCTGCGCGAAGCCGTGTCGGTGCCTTCGTGTTGAAAGAAAATAACAGCTCCGCGCTTTTCTCTTCACTTTCCTCATTCAAGAACCTCTACCGCAAGGCTGCGGCGCGCGTACGCTGCTACGTTAAAGTGGCGCTCTCGGCGCCATCAATGTGTGCAGCATTTGTAAATGCCCGCCGCTCTACCGCTACTTTCGAGAGTTGCGGGAAAGCTCGCCGCTTGTCAATGGAGCGCGGGTGGTTTGGGGTGGCTGAGTTCTATATATCCATTATATGTCAAACTTTGTTCGAAATAAAAAATCAATAATGCATGCGATCTCCCGTGTGATATAGGAACCGTTTGATATAGGAAATAATTCGATATATCCGTGTTCGATATATTGAGGTTAAACTGTATTAGTTGACTTGATATGAAGTTTATTTTGACATATTTGAATCTTTACATTATTGTTCTATATTTAGGTACTTCGAGTGCTTTCATTGTCTTCACTATGCAGTGAGTGTTCACGTTTATTGCCATAATAATGTCATACAAGCACAATTTTGTGCCATATTGCATGCATATATCAGGAGCTCTTCTAAACTTTTGTCAGTATAAAATTGTGTTTTTTAACATGTGCCGAAGTGTTGTGTTCTATCTTTTTATACCACTGTTCTTTAATGTGTTCTATCTTTTTATAGCACTGTTCTTTATGTTTCTAACCTTGTTGGGAATTTTCGTCTTAAGCAATATTTGTGGAAATTGAGGCTAGCCCACCGCCTTTGCGCGGGCTTTGCCGCCTATTTCTGCCGTTTTCATGTCCACACGACTCTCCCCTTCTCCGTGGTCTGCCGTGTTGGGGGAGCGGGGAGTGATGTATAATCCCTCTCACCCGGTAGCAGATGTCGACTGTGGCGCCGTGCGCAAAAGTCTCTCGAGACGTTTCGCGCGCATGCTTCTGGAGAGAGTCAGATCTCTCCGGGACAGCCGAGGGTGAGCACGCATTTTGTTTTCTGTCTGTCGACTCCCATTGTTTGGGGCTTGTCGGACTTCGCCAACAGCACCTTGCCCTCGTGGCGAACGCTCACCTTTTGTTGCCCCATGCGAACGCTAGGCCGAAGAGTGGCGCGGTGTCCTAGTACATGGCCAAGCTACGTCGACCCGTATCTCTCCGAAGCCAACGCGAACGCCTTTGCCCGCGCTCGAGCTACCGGGCCCTTTGTCCCGGTGTCACCGTGAATCACTTTTGCCCACGGAAACGTGCTCGCAGCACCCTGTGTAGTATTTCTCGCCCGTGGCGTGGATAAGCCCATTTGCTTTCCTGCCGCGCTTTTGAAACGGGCTCTGTACTGCGTTCTTGGTGTTTCCGCAACAATAAAAGTGTTTCGACCTTGAGCAGTACCGTGTTCTCGCCACGGCGACGGTTAACCGGTGCTCCGTGGCTCGCTAAGACCGGACCCATGCTAGTGCCGTAATCCTTCGAGATACGTGTGCATTACAGATTGAACACATGCATGTTCTTTAGAGAGAAAAGGTTTGGGTCAATTTGTGAAGCACACTTGAAGAAATGACGCGCAATGAACGGGTCAACAAAATAGGCACACATGACAAAGGGCTTCGTCATGTGTGCCTATTATGAAGTGCTTCGTCCAGTGTGCCTCTCCTTTTGTTGTACAGTTCATTGCGGTACATTTGTTCAAGTATCTGTATGTTAACCTCCTGATAATCTGTTAATTACCTCAGCTTGTGCTGTCCCACGTTTGATGAAAATGTGGATTTTGGGAAACGAGGAAAATAAAACGAGGGCAAAGACATTTTTGTGTCAAGTGCAATCATTCTATTGTTTTCTGGCACATGCTGCGTGGCTGCAGGAATTACAAAATGCATGATTGCAAAATGCGTGGATTTCGCACACACTGCAGCATACAGGAGCGGTTCTGTAAAAAAATAATTAGGGGACCCTAAGGCTTCGACTTTAAGAGTTGAACGTGATAGCGATATCCTGTTCTTAGTGCGGACTTCAAACACATATGGAATAAGACCTTTCCGAACTTGCTATGCACACACAACATGGGTGCATAGCAAGAAGAAGAATGCGTTTCGCGCATGTGACAAAAACTAAAAATATTAAAAAAGAAACGGTGCATAAGAGAGAGCTGGGGGATGAGGAGCAGCTGGCATGATGACGCACACCGTATGGGCTGCCTTTGATGCAATTTGCAACTTTTAAACCCCCTTGCCAGGGTCGTAAATGAAGGGTTATTTGGTGCTGCCAGCACTCAAGTCATCAATAAGTGACTCTTAAGGGAGGTACGCGGAGTAACCGACCAGTGGTGAACCTATGAGCCGTTTAATTGAGCTGGTTCACTTTGATGAGCTGAACCACTCAGAACTGCTCACTAGAGTGAGCCGCTTCGCCTACTGCAGCACAAGATGGAGCCAGGCCAGGCGCGAACTGGTTATGTGTGAGGGAAATCGCCTTGCACCTTGCGCCGCTTTTTGGTCATGTAACCCGCCGGAGCGCTTGCTCTATCCTCTCCGCTGGCTGTGCGAGGCGGGCGGCGCTCTCGGCCGCGCGTAGCATGGCTGCAAGGTCGGCACAGGAGTTTTGAAAGAGCTGCGTCGAACGAGCATCAAACTTTGTACAAAACGATATACTTAACGCACTGTGGTCAGTTCTTTTTCTTGATAGACTAAATTAGTTTGTTATATCCATTTACCGGTCAATTTTACTTCGTTACGTGGATTAAAATGCATGGTTCTCAATGGAGCTTTCAAGGGGAATTTCATTGACTTCGTTATACAGTAAAAGCTCGTTAATTCGAATTCCACGGGAACGCTGAGCAATTTCGAATTAAACAAAATTCGAAATAATGAAAGTGAGCAAAAATGGGTGGATTTCGGTGGTGGGGGCACGAAAAATATTTATTGGCCAAAAAGGTCGGTGATGACCATCTGCTTCTTTTCTCTGAATGCCACAGCTGCGGCACCCTGTTCCAGCGCGCGGACGCGGCGCAGGGAATCCTCTTCACCCTCTTCAAAGCTGAAGAAGAGACGCGCCACACTAAGTGCCTCCATCACCGCAGAATCTGACGGGCGCACAGGCGCTTCGTCATTTTCGTCTTCCTCACCTTCTGGCTCTTCAGCATCAGGCTGCGCACCGGCTACTTAAGCGATAATGTCCTCATCAGTCAGGGCACCACACACCGATGAACCGGTGTCAACTTCAACATAATCGGCAAAACGTACGCCCCGAAGAGTGTCGCGCAATGCCACTGGCATGAGCTCCTCAGCCCCATCCACGTCGACGTCACAACTATCCTGCGCACTTCCAGCTGCAAATCCACTGTGGCGGAAACAGTTTGCGATTGTGGTCGTGGTCACCTGTTCCCATGCGCGCACCAACATGTGCATGGCAGTGAGCAGCGTAATGCCGAAGTCCTTCCTGTCGCCCGCGCACAAAATCATTCTCTCCAGCAAGTGACGCCTATAAAAGCACTTAATGTTCCTTATCACACCCTGGTCCATTGGCTGTAGGGCCGCAGTCGTATTTGCCGGAAGGAACACCAACTTAGTTGCTCTCAGCTCAACGTCGACTTTGTGTGCCGAACAGTTGTCGACGACAAGAAGAACGCGTCTGCCGCCCAGTTCCATTCGCCTGTCGAATTTCAGTAGCCACTTCCTGAATAGGTCACCTGTCATCCAGGCTTTCTTGTTTGCGGCGTACTCCGTCGGCAGTGAGCGAATGCTTTTGAAGCACCGTGGCTTGAGTGCTTTGCCAATCACAAAAAGGGGGACCTTTTCCGTGCCGGTCATATTTGCGGCGACCAGAACAGTGACACGCTCTTTGCTGCGCTTGCCGCCGGCACAGCTGTCTCCTTTGTAGGTGATCGTCTTGTCTGGCTGCAACTTGAAAAATAACGCTGTCTCGTCAGCGTTAAACACATCCTGTGGTGAGTAGCTCTCCAAGTACTGCTGCAGGGTGTCGCTTCTCCAAGTAGCGCATGTTTCGGCGTCCACTTCCTTTGCCTCGCCGGATAACGTGCGGAATACGAGATTGTGCCGCTCCCTGAAACGATGAAACCATCCCTTGGAGGCAACAAAGTCTTCAATGTCCAAGCGCAGGGCGAAATCGGCTGCCTTGGCCACGATGATAGGGCCGCTCAATGCGATACTCTGGGCTCTCATTTCTTTAACCCAGATAATCAAAGCTGACTCCAGTTCCGGGAACTTCGCTGTCCTTAGCGTTTTTCGACTGGCGTCAAAATCTTCGGCTACATAGGCGTTTTCAATGGCCGTCCTGTTGCGTATGTAGGTTGACAACGTGCTCGAAGGTATGCCGTGCTTCCTCGCAATTTTGTATTTGCTCGAGTTCCCTTGGTCAACCTTTCGCAAAATCTCCACCTTCTAATTGACAGTGTTCGCGCAGTAGTTTCCCCGCGGCATCTTGCAACTTCGATGCGGAATAAGATGGCTTGACGACGTGAACGAACAACGTGCTCGAGGAACAAAGTGACGCTGCCGGGAGTGGCCTAGGACTGCTAGGACTACTCCGCCGACTCCTCAGCGTCCCGTGGGTCCCGCGTACAAGTGGCGCCAGGCACTGAGATAGTGAGACGGCTACGGAAAAAAAAAAAAAAAAAAATTGCTCCCTATACTTTGCTCGCCCTTTGCTCGGAGACCACTTGAAGCTCGAAAAAACTGGTCGTGCCACCTATCGTTCGACCGCAAAAGCTTCCACTAGTGTTTGACGATGATGACGCTCGGCGGCGCGCGCTTCGAATTATCCGTAGAGGCAGCAATTCCTGCTCGAATTAACGAATCGTTTTACACATGGTCTCCTATGCACTGCGGACCGGACTGCGGCGACCATTTCGAATTATCCAAAATTTCGAATTAATGAGGTGTGAATTAACGAGCTTTCACTGTATCTGTTATTTCGTTATATTCTATTACGCTATAATAAGATTTGAGTGTAAATGCATTTTCCTGTTTTACTCAGGCTATATTCGGGTGAAAACTTTTTTGTCGCGTTTTCTATCCCCAAATTACACCTCGGACTATATGCGGGTCCAAGCTACCGTATAAACGCGTGTAAGGGCCGCACCCGTGTACGGGCCGCACCCCGTTTTTATGACGCACATATTCGAAAAAAAAAAAATTCGCGTAAGGGCCGCACCCACACTTTCATTAACCCACACGTATTCAAAATGCGCGCGTGCATGCGAGCTTTTGAACGTCGTCAATAGATGGCGCGAAAAAACGCAACCATCATCATCACTATCAAAGTTTACAGCGGTTTACAGGTGCATCACTAGTATATTTTGTTTAACTTTCTTCGTGCTAAGGTGTTCATAAAGTTTGCTAAATATTTCAACTATTTGATTAGTGTTCATACGCTCGTTACCTAAAGGTTAAACCAGGATTTTATCCTTCGTGCCTCGCACCACTATACAAACGCGCTCTCGATATCGGCATCAGCATCACCAACTTGTGCAGTTCAGCCGGCCATTTGTAGGAGTTGTGCACGTCGTATTGTCTCTCGTGCTTGTCTTCCGCCGAGCGTTCACGTTGTAGCACGATGGGCAAGCACCTGAATAGCTACACGGCTGGCTACAAGTTAAAGGTGGTCGAGTTTGCGCTCGAGCACGGGAAACGTGCCGCCGGCAGAAAATTCGACGTCGACGAAAAGTGTGTTCGAAGATGGTGCGCACAAAAGGAAGCTCTGGAAAACACGAACAGCAAAAAGCGCGCTTTCCGAGGAAAGCCATGCAAGTTTCCGGAACTAGAAGAAGAGTTGTTCCGCTACGTGACAGAAGTGCGGAACGATGGATATGCACTAACTACAGACATGCTGCGCGTGAAGGCACTAGCCTTGGCACGTGCGAAGAATATACCAGCCGGGACTTTCAAGGCTAGCGCTGGCTGGGTGCGACGATTCCTGAAAAGGAAGGATCTCTCCTTTCGGCGAAGGACCACGTTGTGCCAGCGGCTGCCAGAGGACTACACCGATAAGGTGCTTAGTTTTCAGAAGCATGTCATCGGCCTTCGCCATCAACATAATTATCTACAGTCGCAAATAGGGAACGCAGATCAAACTCCTGTGTGGTTTGACTGCCCGGAAAACTACACAGTCGAACTGAAAGGCAAAAAGAGCGTCGCCGTGCGGACCACCGGCACTGAGCGCCAACGCTGCACAGTGATGCTTTGTGTGACCGCGGACGGGCGGAAGCTACCCCCGTACGTCGTATTGAAAAGAAAAAGAATTCCGAACGAGGTGTTCCCCAAGGGAGTCATAGTTCGAGCCCAAGAAAAGGGGTGGATGAACGATGACTTGGTGCTCGACTGGGTGAAGTGTGTTTGGCAAAACCGACCAGGAGCGCTGTTAGCCAAACGGTCACTTTTAGTATTAGACAGTTTCCGCGGTCACCTTACCGATAAGGTGAAGCTGCGCCGTGTCGGCACAGACATGGCCGTGATTCCGGGCGGCCTCACTGGAATGCTGCAGCCTTTGGACGTCAGCGTTAATCGACCTTTTAAGGTGGAATTCAGAAGGCTCTACACAGAATGGATGGCAAGCGGCAGCCACGAGCAGACGCCGACCGGACGGCTGAAGAGGGCACCGCTTGCGGCTGTTCTCGGTTGGGTACTGTCGGCGTGGAACTCAGTCTCGACGGACGTTGTGACCCGAAGCTTTAAAGTCACCGGTATATCAAACAGCTTGGATGGCGCGGAAGATGACTGCTTGTGGGAGGACGGTGCTCCGCAACACACCATCTTGGACACCGAGTCTGAGGACTCGTTGAGCGACGACGATTAAGCACATATGCAGTATGCTGCAATAAACGTTCTTCGTTCGCTAGCTGGTACGTTTTTTTCTTTTGCTTCAAAAAAAAATTGCACGTTGCGTGTATGGGCCGCACCCTGAAAATTGGCCCTCATTTCTTGAAAAAAAAAGTGCGGCCCTTACACGCGTTTATACGGTATATGCGGTCTTTTACGGTATTGTACAGCCATGCGTGAAAGCCGGAATTTTTTTTGCGACAGAATGAAAAGACCTTCTAGTTTGTACATTAAGGCAACGTTTACTGTGGCTGTGCATATATTTATTTGTTCGTAGAGGTCAGGAGATGCAAAATTTGCACTTACTGCCTCCTACCATTGAGCACATATTTATGCTGTATTCCTGGCCGTTATATATCGACAACATTTTACCTGCACCCAAATGATTCTCTTACGAATGACTAAAATCATTTCCTGAAAACACCAGTCTGAGAAACTTACTGGGGCAGTCAGTGAAGTACCAATTTGGAGCAGGGCAGAGGCTGCTATTAAGTCGGTACACAGAACCCACAGGGGACAATGGTCCCGAAGCTGAGCCTTCCAGGCACTGGCCCTTGCCTGTATTGCTGCCATCATCACACCAGCCACATCGCTCATGCTCCTGACAGGCGCTACATGTCTGGAAGTCCTCACATGACAGGGCTGTAAGGCAAACAAACAGGTACAGGATTACCCTTCAGCAACACTACTTCAGGGCTGCATTGCCATTTTGCAATATGTTTCATAGGAGTAGCCATTTCATAATGCCCACTGCAAAAGAATGATGCACAATGCACAAATAAGAAAATTCTTGCATTCGAAGCCCACTAAACTGTAAACACAGAGCTTTGCAAAATTAATGTAAATTTATAAAATTACACAATGTCATGACCTGCAAAAATAAAAATAATTTAAAATACCTACACAGGGTTTGTAAAGGTCTGACAGGCAAAAATCCATGGGCATTCAAGGTCCTGTAGCAGTATTTTTCCAAGAATACAGAGATGAATCTTCAGAAGGACTATTTTACTAGTATAATATTTTAAAAATGCTATAGTTAGTAATATTACCCTAATAATTTCTCTCTCTCTCTCTCTCACACACACACATGCAAGCACACATACACACATGCAAACACCACATTTATGCCAGACATGTCCAGCCTTTATCACTAAGTTATTACTAACAGCATTAAAAAATGTTTGCAATACAAAACAGAACTTCACAACATTAATACTACAAAGGCCTGTCTTGGTCCAGCACTTCAAACTGACGAAGTCATATGTGATACTAAAAAAAAAGGCTAATAAAAATACTGAAAACTGCACTAACATGGCCTCATATGTAATAAAGCTCCTACAATTACCAAATGGGTTTTATATGCAAGATGCCATATTTGATAGTTTATGCTTTTGCCTAGTTCAACCATGAACAAATAATAGTCACTATAGCGACAGCATAATATGCACATCAAAATACCTTGTAAATTGTGCAAGAACCACAGATTGCCATACATGCTCGATTTTAAACAAAAGTAAAAATTTTTATGTCCACATTATTTTTGTCCACTTCCCCTTTCCATTATCCCATAATGGCTACACTTCAAGCATCTTGGGGGTGCAAACACGTGTTTCACTGCGGTGGGAGAGGGTGGGATCACTGGTGCAGCTTGGGCCAGGGGGCCAGTATTGGTGTGGCTTCAGGGAGGCAAGTGCCCCTTTTGCATCCTCCTGCTGATGCACATGTCTTCAACTAAGAACTCAATTTCAATCAATAAGCTTTTCCTAGCTTCACTATCTATTTCCTGTATACGTATATGGTTGTGTACAACAAAAGTGGGCCTTTCAACAGATTTGCCTTTTTGTTCAAAGCTCTACACACTTTAGGTTCAACATGATGCTATTCAATATGGTCGAAAGAAGTGAAACTTAAAGACCCGCTTTTTTTTTGTTAGACACAATATTAATGAGAACTAACAGATAATTATGTCAAGAAAAGAGCATAATTTTCTTGTCATTGGCATCATTGTCTGTTAGTCCCCATTCATATTGTTTTCAATATGATGTAATTTTTCACTCAATATGCACATTCCATTTTTCTTTTAAGGTATAAAACAAAATAAGTATATGGGGCTGATGAAGAATAACTTTGCCAAAAACAAAAATAATGTTTGTGCTAGGTATAAAGTTAACATTTAAAAAGAAAGCTTTCCTTTGTAATACTGTATGTTCTCATACACAAAAAGAAAGTCAAAGTGGCACTGTGCATCAGTAGTTACAGCAATACATTTTTGGGTGCCTCTTCAGTATTACATCGTGCCACACTGTATGTCATTTTACTTTCTTGAAACTGCAAGAAGCCAACTCGTGAAAGTATGCAATACAAGTGAAATTTCGCAATGGCTGGAAGGTTGACCGGACCTGAGCATTTGGTGGTTGTCCATTCAGTACACTGGGCCAGGGGAAAGGTAGCAGCATATGCATTGGTTTCAAGACATCGTTGCTGGCTGATGCACCACATACAGCTGCCTAACAAACAGGCCTTGCATGTTGTTCGTGAACTGCACGAGTTATCACACTTGACTCTGTAGTTGTCCGATAGCACTGCCTTTTCTGTCTTGTTACCTGGACAAGAGGTACACATACTTAGTGTCACATGCTGGTAAAGAAAAAAATAAAAATACCATAACAAAAAGGACATGTGCTGTTGTATCTCCCTGGCAAAGCTCATACTGGCAAGCGTGAGACCTCAATTTTGTAGTCTGATGTCTCAAAGATGCACAGTGTACTATGAGCTATGCCATGAGTTTCTGCATTTTGCCCTTTTTAAATGAGGGTACCGCAGTCTTGATAACTTCAGCCATGATGGAACTGCTAGTAGCATGATGATACTAGCAGCTCTAATAGATGTTAACTATGCATACCTGAAAACAGGCAGAGTTCACAATAGCAACGTTTGTTAGCCTGATCTACAATCTCTGTCTAACACTTCCTCTGATGTCCTCCTTTAAATGTCTGTACCACACTATGAAACCACCCAATTACCCAACCCAGATGGTTAGGCTACAAATTAGAAAGAGACAGAAAGAGAAAAGCCTTAAACAGACAGTAAAGAGAAAAAGAATTTGTCTAGTACTATTAGTAAACTACAACTAAAATTTTCATTTCTATCACTTGCTGTGTCATCCTAAACTTACCTCTTCTGAACCCTCTTTGTAGGCCTCCAGGTTTCTGCTCCATAGGGAAGTACCGGTAAGATGCAGTCGTTATATGCCTTCCTCTTGAGGATTAATGAATGGTAGACTACCATTTATGACTTGAAATGCTTGCTGAATATGCTCCCCTCCACTCATTCTTTTCGTTATTTCATTCTGATGGTTTGGCTCCACGATTACTACCTGTCCTCAGTAGACTTATTGCTTTACCACTTCCAGTGTCTCGCAACCCATCACAACGTGCTCTTCTATGCCTAGACGGTTACACGACTAGTCTGCCACCAGAATGTGCCATCAGAAAGCACATAACCAGGTTGAATGGCGGAACATGGGAGAGGCCTTTGCTCTGCCGTGGGCGCAGTCAGGCTGATGATGATTAGTAAATTACCACTTCATAATACCAAAAACAATAATTTCATTTGAAGGAGACACTTGGGAGAGAAAAAACAACAACAAAAGAAATGTACAAAGAAAAGCGGATACAGTTTTTTGAAGGTCTGTAATTATTTAATATTACATTAATTTTGAAGTGACTGCTCTATTGTAGGTGTACACAGGTAAACCTCACTTAATAAGGTTTAAAGAGGAGTTGAATGCAACAAATACACCGCACCCAGATCTTGTGCAGCTATACATTGTGTTGGCATTGGTAGTACCACAATAAAAAATCATGATCTAATATGGCAGAGAAGTTGAGAAATTCCTTGGTTTTTGGGAAGAATTTGGTTCTTTATATTCATTAACATGACAACTGTACTTGGCTAAGATTAGGCTTTGAATACACTTATTTTTATGGGCGATTTAAAGGTTAGTTGCACTGTAGCTACTTTGTTATACTAACACATTTTGTTGTAATAAGGGTGCCATGACATCCATGTTCGTCAGTTCGTGTCTTCACTTTGTCCCGTCCTTTTTTGCACCCATACTTATTTATCTCAAGTAATGAACCAATTAGCTCAGCAACAAGCTCTGTAGAAGAGTTAAGGCAAGATCAAGTTGATTCCAGACGACAAGGACAACAGCAACTAAATCAATAACAATGCGTAATGCAATGCCCTTGAACCTGAAATGCACCAGCAGACACTGTTATCCTTGTCACGATTTTTTTTCCTGCTGTATGCAAGTCTAATATCTAAATGGTGCCATAAGTTGGAGATCGAACATCTGGTACAGTAATTTAACAGCGTACAAGTGTGTAGACGATTTCGGTGCTTGTAAACAAACTGGCTCGCGCCGAACGGCCTATCCCAGCAAACTTCCGGTACGGCACTTCCGGCAATACTTTTTCAATGGTTCCGGCGGTGTTTTCGTGGTGTGTTTCAGTTTGCGGCTCTGTAGTTTCTGGCGCATTCCTTAAGATGTGTTTGCAGCAACATCTATCAACTATATAAAGGTGCTCACTGCTCGCGTGGTCGATGGGCGGCGCGCAAAATATCTGTCGTGGCGTTCCGATGAGTGCGGCCCCCTGCTCCATGTTGCCTCTGATAGTGATCGCGCCTTTATACAAACAGAAAATGCACAAACTGCAGGAGAAGTTTGTCAGCGAACTTAATTGGGCCAGTTCGTTCTGCATGGCAACAATGTGGATGCGCTTTGAAAACGCGGACCTGGAAATGACAGCGCACACCTGTCTTTTCCCTGTCTGCATCTTCAAAGCGCACTCACATCGTTGACATGCGGAAGAAGGGTCGCTCGATTCATTGTGAAGTTGTTGAATCCAGCTTTTCGACTAGAACTGGAAACCTTCTTATTGTTGAACCCCGAACATATTTGTGTTTTCGTCTAAGCATACAACCTCAGGATAAAACGCTTATTTCCACGCCTGTCACACCGGGCACTTTTTGAACAGATCAGCGCGATCGGAATCGCTCGTGATTCGAACTCTTCATGTGACTGAGAAGTTATAAAAGGTGCTAATGTGATGACGTCAACTGCGACTGCAGGGTCACGCGAACTGTTATGGTTTACACATGAGTAAGCTATTCATGAATCAAACTTTCAAGTTGAATTTAACTATAATACAGTCCATGTTCACATCCAAAAGATATATTAGCCAGAATGCGGTGATGTTGATTAGCAGCAGAAAGACTGGTGATGAGTCATTTGCTCGCACAGATAAGAGCCCACTCGCCGGAGTTGCCCTCAAAAAAAAAAAAAAAAAAAATCAAGTGCAAAGAGAACGAAACGTGCACACCACAGCGTACACTGTGCGGCGATTCATGTTAAGCGCGGGTACTTTGCGTCCCGTATTGTTTCGAACAGTGCACATACTTGATATCGCTCAAACTATAAAATGAACACCTTTGCAATGGATTTTCAATGTTAGCTTTCACGTTTTGCTGCCCATTTCAGGCGACAGTACACTTATGTGCCACGGGAGGAACACGGCAAAGACTGCATGGTGTGTTCCCAGTAACCGGGAGCCTTCGACTATAGTCTAACGTGTGAGTATCGCTTCTGTGCCATCAGTCTGTGCTGAGCTTTACATTGCCTTTGATGGAATGCAGAACAAACCTACGCGCTCTTAGGAATCCAATTGTCTCGTGTGAGCCCTACAATGCAGGTGCTCTTTCTATCGTCATTGGTCGGAAAACAGAGCATTTTGACTAGCATATAAAATTAATTTAGACATGTAGACTGCATCCTGGCTTGACACAGCTGTGCTCGAGTTGCCTGCACTTCATCGGAATAATTTTATCCGCATGAAACATTGAAACACAAGCAGCCGCGGCCAGCAACAAACACTAAAACCACACAAAAACAAGCAAAACCAGAAGTTTCCAGGGGTGGTTTTCGGTGAACTCACAATGTTGTTAGAGACTGGCAGGCTCTGGCGTAACCGTCTATATTCCTAGTGCTCTGCCCATAAGTTACTGGCAAAGATCGAGTAAATAACAATCATACTGCTTTTCATTGTAACAGAATCTATGACAGCATAGCAAAGAAAGCAAGAAAATACATTACCAGAGTCACGAACAAATGTGTAGCAACGATGATCATTCTGCCAGCCACAATGAAATTCGGTGTGACAAGCATGGCAGTTATGAAGCTTGTCACAATTGCTGCTTTCAGATTGCTGGCATTGTTCCACATCAGTCTGGTTCTCTCTTGCATCAGCTAAGCCCTGGAAACAACATTTCTCTCACTAGAAGGCCTTGAATGTGTTGTACTACCGATAATATAATTCATTTGTGCAATGTTCAATACACTAACATATGGTCATAGTAACAAGAGCAGGGTTTCTACCAACCTTAGATCCTTTAGGACAGCGCTTGTGAGCACATACAGTGCCACACCACACGCAACCATAGTTATTCTGCAAACAGCTTGGACATGAAGTCTGCTTTTCACATAGCACAGTCAGGTTGGCCGCTGGGAAAAAAGTTGTTATCGAGTTTTACCAAAGGCCAGGAACAACACAGCAAGCCAGATAGTGTACATCAGGATGAAACCAAAACAATGGCTGCAATAAGAGGGATACAAAAGCGTTTCATCCATACTCGGCTGATCTTACATGCTGCATAGCCTGTATCCTAGACAGTCATGTGAAATGAAGCATAAGCATAATGTGACAACAAGAAACAAATGTAGTTGCAGTTGTAAATACCACACTGAGATTATAAAAGAGAGCAGCTGAACACAAATAAATACAGAATACCAAATCATGCGTCAAAAATAAATATTGCTGCAGGAATGGAACTGGAAGTGTTTATGGAAGCTCTTTTCCTGGCCTATATATTTACTAATACTGTGTAGCTGAGAAATGGCTTCAGTATGAAGGAACTAGTGACTAAAGTCAACCACCAGTGTTCATTTTTAACAGGCGAGGTACCAGAATGAGTCAAGTCAGATTAACGGTTGTTCCTGAAGATGTGACATAAGATAAAGAGTTAGTCTTTTTGCAAGATGGCGCTTCATCAACGAGAATAAGTAAACATGTAAAATACACCACCTTGAAGTTTTTGCCCTAGCTTTAGGTGATGTCGTTTATTGTGATGACATCTTTTTTAGACCCTAATTAAAAGTTTATAAACTAATAAGCATTGCACAGCATCTTAAAAGAACCAAGGATTGTACATAATGAGCCAAGATGTAGTATTTTTGCAAAAAAAAAAAACTTTTTTACACTTCTGTATGAGTAAATATCTTTTTTTAAGCAAATACCGCTGAACAGAAATCTTGTAAATGAACTAGCTGCTCAAATGAAACAACTGCTTGAAATATGGCTGATTTTGCACTACCATTCTGCACTCCTCTATATCTCTCAATAAACAGAACTTCTGTTAAAGGAACATATTTTCTTGGCCCCTTCAAGTTCAATTTAAAGTGTCTGACGTAAATGTAAGTGGAGTCTTACAAAAATGCTTTACAAATCTAAATTGACTTAGTGTGGCTGTTTGATTTAGCATCCCATTGAGAAGCTATGGGCCCATGTACAGTCAAAGTCAAGCCAAAAAGAGAAAGTAGGGTATGTATAGAAGACTGTGCTTACGTTTCACTGAGTACACGAAAAAACTCTACCTGACTTTCGGGGACATGTGTGGATACCCTTGGTGGCATTGAAGAGATGAAACGCCTGGCAGGCCTTTTTGTCTGGGTTCCAAGCACACTTGATGCCAGTTGCAGATGTAATGCACTTTTCGGGAGTGGAGAAACTTCGGCATGACCCTGTGAGGTTGAAATAAGACTGGCTCTGAGAAGGTGCTATTCAGCATTGAACTAGTAGTTGCAACACGTCTACATCTTGCAAGAACATCACAGCAGCCTCAACAAACATACCTGGTGTATATTTCACAATACTTGTCAGCATCTGGCCATTAAAACCACCGAAAATATACATTGACCTGCACAGAAACAGTAAAGGACAGTAATCAGCCTTTGATGCGGCTGCTTCATACAGTTCAATAAATGTGAGCACATCATGATCTATACACAAATAACTTTTTTTAAAAGTGAATGCGAATAGAAAAAAAAATAATGCAATGTATCATGACTGCAAAAGCTATTTTAATATATAGAAATTTGCTGCCCTCAAAAGAGGGCACCAGTCTAATAATCAGAGTTCATAGCACTTACGTGAAACAAAATTCAAAGGTATTCAAGGACTTTTAAAGACCTAACAAATACTTTCCAAGGACATAAAGTAACATTTGAAACCGCAGAAAATGACAACACCACTTTTTACAGCATAAAAATTTTTACTTTACTTTATTTGTATGGTTGGCACCATGAACGCACTCAAGTTACCATGGACTGTTGTCGCTTTTGTGTTCTCAATGTGTTTCGTACTCTTCATGTGACTTAAAGGGACCCTGAAACACTTTTTCAAGTTACCATAGAATGAATTCACTGAAAGAGCTTATTGCCTTACGAATTCAACACCGCAAAAATTTTAAGAATCCGTCCAGTGCAAGGGGAGTTACAAAGGTTTGTCGCATGCTGCAATTGCATTCTCTCTTGTCTCATCTTGACGAAAGCGCTGGAAGCTAAGCAAGGAAGGATGACAGGGCCACAGAAAAACACCTCGCACGCCTCGTGACCTTGAGCCCCCCCCCCCCCCCTTTCCCCCCTTTGAATGCGCAACTTTTTCAGTGTGATCGCGCGCGCACGCGTGGACAAGTAGTGGCCTCTCGCGGTGATCTGTGTAACGAGCGAGTGTGCCATGTTCATATCAGCCAATGGCTGATAGACGGGCTTACTACGTGTGATTTTGGGGCATATTGAGTAATTTATAGCTGACAATTTATAGCTGACATTGATAATTTATTGTGAATTCCAGGCTGCATGCTGTGCTATAATATTTGGCTCGTGTGTTGTCGGGAGCCTCTACTACCGATTGGCAGCCTTTGCTGACCATGCTCAAAAAGTGTTTCAGGGCCCCTTTAAGGGCACACTCCCCCATTGATGACAAGTCGAAGCTTTTCTTACATGAGAACACTTTGCCTGATAAGAGTTTAATGTATCCGGTGCTATCTACTCCCTATAAACAGCAATGCATGACCAAGACAGCTGGAATTTGCACTTGCCTGGCATAGTTTCACCATAAGCGACGCGACTGAGGATATCCGCACACACTTGCACAGTCTCCACAAAAAAGCCAGACTTAGCTCCATTGCTGCTGTAACCACACAAGCGCTACTACAACTACACTGTACTACAACTATGGTCCCCTAGAATATACTGGCAAGTCTGCCGTTTCCGCTCTCTGTCGTGTCCGCACTGATGATGCATGCTCCGTGGTCACGGTGCTCCGATAGATCGTGGCGCCCCTTGCCCCCAAGCGCATGAACCAGTGGCACGGCCATGTGCGTGCCACTCGTTCATGTGCTGGGGACCAGGGGGCGCTGCGCTCTATAGGAGACCCGTGACCGCGAGGTATGCATCACTGAGTGGTCGCACTATGACTACAGTGTACTAGAAGGGGAAGTGTGCTGTGCACGGCGCGTTCCAATGGAGGCGAGGGGGCCCCCGCAGCGATCAAGCAGGTTGAGTACAGCCTGGGGGCGCTAGAGAAAGATGCGAGCCAGAGGAGCGCATGTGTCAACACATGTTGCGCTGTCAGTGTGGCCGTTTACGCGTGAGTAGTTCCTCGTTGCCTGTATTTTTCGCATTGAATAACTCTGCTCCTCGCCAGATTGTGCTGTAGATGAGTGAAGAAGTTACGGTGGTGTTTGCACTTGTCAACTGGAATGAGAAGAAATAGCTGGGAGACAGCGTAATAAGCCAGACTGCTTTTGCTTTGTGCTAAATTGTAACAGCGGCTACAGCTCGTGTAAATAGGCACACTCCTTATTTCGGGTGCCGTTGAAGCTGACTGCTGAGAAGAATGGTCGCGCAACATCACGAGAGCTGATCGAGTCCTGGACAAGAGCAGCGCTGTTTGTGAGCGACACATCAAAGCAAGGTTCGTACAGAGAACTTTCAAGATGACTATCGATGGTAAGGTTATTGAGATTCCCAGACACCTGACACCATTCCTACAATTTTTCCTGATGCTCCCAAGTAACTTTTAAAATCGCTGGCGAAAAAAACAGAAGGATCGCAACCTTAGCTATCAGATTCTCCCCAAACCGAAGCGAAGACGTGAGAGCAACACGTTGTCAGAAGTTGAGTCGAACGACGTTGATCAAGGCAGTTCAGTCGAAGATGTTCCTGAACAGGAATGCCAAAGAATGTCGAATGATGTTGGCGGAGATGGTACCAGTGAAAAAGCTAGTGACCAAGAATTTCAAGGGCTGTCATTTTCAAAGCTCACGATTCCAAATGAGTGGTCAGAAATTTTCCTGCCGTGTTGCGGACTCATTTCTTTATGCCAAGTTGGAAGCCAATGCTGCTGAACATAGCAAGGTAGCATTAAAAAAAAGCTGATTCAGATCAAGAAGCAAGGCGCTGAAAGTGCTGCAACTGCTGAAGTTCTCATAAGAGGAAAAAAGTGGCGCCAGGAGGAACTCGTAGCATGAGAAGGAGCAGAGTTGCTGATAAAGAATGTGAGCAAATTGACTTTGTGTCCCGGCATGGGAATGAAGCCTTTAGCTAGTAAATGCCCGTCGTTTATTGGGGTGTTCTCTTCGAATAACTGCATGCTTGTAGTAAATGACCTCAGTGCTTGTGCTCACTGCAAATATTAGAGAAAGCTGATACTGAACCATCTTTCCAGAAGACGATGCCAGAAGATGTTTACAAAACAGTCTTTGCAATAATATACAACATGACCTTTGGAGAACAAAAGCCACACTTAGCAGCACAAAAATAAGATTGAGCCGAGTGAAAGCAATGAGAAGTTATCTGAAGTAGCAGTATGTGAAAAAATCAGAGGTCTTCGATTGACGCTTGCCGACCGTTTAGTATGCGAAGCAATATAAAAAACATAATTAAAAGACTAAGGACCGAACACAGACACTTGTATGCAAAAAAATAGATTTTTAAGCTCTATAACTTGATATGTTGAAATTCACCCAATACTATTTGAAAGTACATCACTACTACATAAAGTTTAGTAATTTCGGAAAGAAACAAGTTTGGCTGGTGTAAACGACCTCACCGAAACGTAGTAGGGTGTTTTTGTGTACGCTCGTTATAGCGAGAGAATGACTAATGCCTATGCGAAAGAGCTGAATTTCACCATTAAGTGGCATTTATCGCATAAAAAGCCGCGACGACAACTCAGAACAACACACAAATCGGCCACACAGCCCGCTCACAGAGCCATTGCGACAGCGAGCGTAGCGCTCCTTTAGCCAGCAGCGTCCTCTAGTCGCGCGCGGAGCGGTCATCGCTAGGAAGACCCTCTTTCCGGCGCCGTACGGCACACTTCCCCTTCTAGTACACTGTACTATGACTGCGCTATGGCTAGAGAAATGGATTGGATTGAATGGTTTGTTGGTTTGAGAGCACGTAGTTGCCAGGCAAGAAAAACAATCCACTAAATTATGGCTTAAGAAACTTCTGTTGACAAAATGCAAAGAAATTTAAGGACTTCAAACAACTTTAAAGGTTTTGAAGGCCTTGAAAATGCCATTTTGAAATTCAAGAGTTTTCAAGGGTTTCAAGGACTGCTAGGAACCCTGGCTCTAAAGTTAAAATGATCTTTGGCCATATAAAACACTTTCACTGAAACGAAATAAGACCGAAGAGAGCAAAAAATTCATAGCTGGTATTGACTGTTCAATTTCTACTAAAGAAGCACACAGACTACACAGAGTTACGACCGTCATCATTATTGAAGTTTTTCGGCCTTTGTGAACGGGACGAAAATATTTCGACGCATTCCAAGCAAGGGTGTGCCGTCAAGTGTGCCGTCAAGACGGGTTGATTTCTTCTCAGCAAAACCTGAACAAGGGGTTCGGGACGGGTTCGCGCAAAGAAAACGCACGAGCCAAGAGAGGACATTGTGAGCTCGACTCAAGAAAGGCCGTTGTGTTTGCTGCGAGCAAGGCTTTTGAGGCAGACAAGGAGGCAGCTGGGACATTTTAGAGGTCACCGAGGAGAAATCTCGGAACCAGCATGGTATTTGCAGTTCAAGCTGAAAGCTAAGGCCAAACTGGTTGTGGCTGCACTTGTGAGGTGAAGCGGAGGCCCGGATATGCGCAGCTAAGGCACAGCTTCTAGCAAACAACCAGGAATGGAATGTGGGGTGGAAGGAAAGGAAAGGGCACTATCTGCTGTAGCCCTTGCGGGAGCCCACCTCGACGACGAGGGATTAGTCGACCCCTGTTCCTTCCCCCTTTCTCCATAAGATCGGCTGAATGAGGTGGCATATTTTGACGATATGCTGGCACACCACTACAATGTCCTACCCAAACAGTCAGGCAAGTTTGACACGTGTACTGGCAGCCGGTTTTTTGAACTTCACCCAACTGCCAGAAGGATCTTGAAAACCAATATCATCGGACGTGCGCGAAACTTGGTGATGTGTGCGAAAACGTCCGTTCAGTACGTTTGTGACCATATTTGCACATCGTGTAGACTGTGCCCTCTCCGCATGCATTGTGTGGTGTCTTTCCTCTCCTTCGTGGGTGGAGCACCTAGACCATGGAGCGCCCTATTGGCGGAAGCCGCGGACAATGCGCCCAGGGTTGGCAACGAGGCGCTATATAAGTCGAAGACTCGTGTATTTGAAGTTCTACAGTTCAACAGTTCTCATGTACATTTCTTGACTTCTACTTGATCACTTGATCATCTCTTCGAATTCTCAGTTACTAACCAACCATGTAAATAAAATGTTTTTACGGGCGCCTCATCTGACTTGTTCGACGATGGGTCCCAGGACGGAGGCCCGCTACCAAACTGAGACCCGCGGGACCCCGGCGTCGCAACAACTGGATGGCAGCGGTGGGATAGCGTCAACCCAGGTCGCAACCAATGATTCAGCGAAGAGATGGCGTCAACCCAGGTAGCAACGACTCGACGACAGCAGTCAGATGCTACAACCCCATTGACTTCGAGAGGCGAATGGACGACAACGGACGGATGATCCGAGCTCATCGACTTGAGAGGCAGCCGAACGACAATTCTGGGATAACACGAGGTCATCGACTGCGAGAGGCAACCGGAAAGCACTGCTGAGATGCACGACGCTGGAGGCATGACTGCGAGCCGGGTGAGTGCCGACTTTCTCTGTTAAACATTACCAGGCATTTACTAATGTGTGAGTAAAAGCTGGTAGGGAGCATAGCTTTTTTGGTCATTGTGTAACGGGCGTCAGGCAGATTGGGAGATAACTTGTTTAAGCTATGGTCTGTGGGTGACGGCAAGGTTAACAGTGACAGAGCCATTTTAGTCATATGGTTAACAGATAACTTGCGTCGGGCAGATAATTGTGAGATAGCTTGTTCAAGCTATAGTCTGTGGGTGACGGCAAGGTTAACAGTGACAGAACAGGATTCCGTGTAAGAGCTTAAGGAAGCTTTTGCAGACTAAGTTAACAGGTAACTTGAGGCAAGGCAGAAAACTGGGGCTGTCGTTGTTATCAGGGTTACTTAGCTGCAAGACAGGAATCATTTGTGGAACAGAGAACGGTACCGGAAGCAGTCATGAATCTGAAAGCCCTGCAAAAACCGATGTTGCTAGCGATCGCAAGGAATATGAACCTAGATGTGTCAGACTCCCCAACAAGAACAGGACTGATCGAGCGGATCGTTGGGACAGGGTTGGTTGATGAGGAACTCTCAGGCTATGTCATGGACATTGAGGAAGCAAATGCAGAAGCCCAGAAAAAAGAGGCAGAGGCAGAAGCCTAGAGAAAAGAGGCAGAAGCCCAGAGAAAAGAGAAAGCAGTCATGAGCCTTAAAGCCTTGCAAAAACCTATGTTGCTAGTGATCGCAAGGGAGATGAACCTAGATGTGTTGGACTCCCCAACAAGAACAGGACTGATCGAGCGGATCGTCGGGACAGGGTTGGACGATGAGGAACTCTCAGGCTACGTCATGGACATTGAGGAAGAAAGGGCAGAAGCCCAGAGAAAAGAGGCAGAGGCAGAAGCCGAAAGGATACGTATACATGAGGCTCAAATGCGAGAACTAGACGAAGACATTGCAAGGATGAATCGTAAAACTAGGGCACAGCATCGGAAGCGTCTTTGTACGTGTATATGTTCAGTATGTGTCGAGCCCGAAAGGTGCAATAAAGTGGCGAATACGGTGAAGTGTGAAGTCTCCAAAAAAGCCGCTGTTTGCGAGGTACCGCCCGAGAAAGATACGCGTCTCTATCAGTGCGACATGCAAAGTGATCCTTCGGCGGAGAGAAAAGAGCAACAGGTGGTTGTTAGTGAAATTGCGCCTCGGGAAAGTACGCGACTCTCCGATGGTACGAAGGCAGTGCATGTAGAGAGCGGGACGGTGGCTGGTATTCAAACTGTAGCAAGTCCAAAAGGTGTTCCATGTGAGACCGAGGCTGGTTCCAGTCGCCCTGGTGGGGTCATTGAACAGATTGATGAGCTGGAGACCACGCTCGAGCTTCAGCAAGGGAATGACTTTTCGGATGTTGAAATAGAGGACGACGAAAGTAGTCCTAAATGTAGCGAAGACATAACACTACTGAAACCCGACAGTACTGCCAGCGAGGGCGAGTTACTGTTGAAAGTATTTCCTACAGATAGAGTGGGAAATGTCTCGGAGCATGAGAAGGTACATTGCGAGGATGTCGTAGGTGTACAAACAGGCACAAGTTCGGTGGAGGGTCGTTTTGAGGAAAGGTCTAATCCCAGCAGTATGGACGGAGCTTGTTAGATAGAGACATGCCTCGTGCAGCGGCACGCAAGCGATCGGCCGGACGATAAAAACTACCTGGAAATTGAGAAGGATGCGAATTTCCAAGAGTTCAGATCTGTGGAGGGCCCAGCCTCTGGTTTTGCGAGGGGTAGCACAGATAAATTAGCCCGACAGAGCAACGGAGTGGAGAAATCGAAGGGCAAAGATTGCAGAAAGGGTGGTGCACAGGCACATCTGAACTGTAAGATTGCCGATGATGCAACCAAAGAAGTTTGTAACAACCAAAGAAAAGTTGTACGTAAGCGTCACCGCAAAAGAAGGAAGCGGGTACGTGCGGCACCACAATAGGTGGAGGCAGAAAGCACGCCGCAGAGAAAACGGAAAGGTTGGACATCGGCAATTCAAGAAAAGGTCCTTAGACGCGTAGGGTCAGGCAAAATTGGCGAGAGAGGAGTAGCGGAAAGAGACACTCGTCCCCAAGAAAAAAGACGCGGTTGAAAAGAACAGGTTTGCATAGACAACAAGGTCGACAGTTTCTCAAAAGAAAGGCTTCTGGTCTTAAATTCAGGGGGGAACCAATTGCCAAAGGACAATGGCGAATCTTTCCCCCGCACTTCAAGAATCTTCGGTGTCCCGAAGAAAGCCGGCCAGAATCAGGAATGAGGCGAGATAGCAAAGTTGGGCTAGGAGCTCACGCTCATTGTGGCCTCTGGCGATGGCGAAAGCGGCAGAGAACAGGACCGCCATGTGCAAGACTAAAAGCATGAAGGTCGGCTGCAAGCTTTTCGCAGAATGCAACCCAGAGTTTCTGGAAAGGAGCTTTTCTCAATATTTTTTCCAGTTTTGAACCTTTGAAGTCAAGTTTTTTTTTGTACGTAAGGTTTGATAAGAAAACAAAGATTGATTTTAAAGAGTTCATGCTAAACGCAGATTGTGTTACATTTGCAATCAAACACGCGTTTAGATTTTTCAGATGGTATGGAAGCGTACCTTTGGTCGTAAAATGTTACAGCACTCTATAAGTGCGAATAGAGCTAACGCACCTGAAGGAACCCAGCGCGTTCTTTATCCAAGGGGCTGCCATTATAAGGTATCATTAACCAAACAAGACTATTACACAAGGTTTAGTTCGGTCACTTTGGTTTTGATAGAATGCTTAAGTATCATGTGATAGTTTGGGCGGAGCATTACGCGTTACCGAAAGTCGAGGTAGGAGCGACAATTTTGACAGTTGTAAGATGCAGCCGAATCTAGGGTGAAAGATTTGAGTCTGTCAGGGTGTGTCCTACTAAAGACGTGAAGAAACGGTAACGTTTGAGCCTGGGTTATAGCGTGCGCAGAAAGCTGGCACGAAGGCTCAAGTTTTTCTTCGTCTGTAAACGGAACTCATGCGAGAATTCTTCATTTTGAGCAGCTTTTCGTTGTTTTGCAAGGGTCCAGTTTAGGTGGTGGAAAAGCCTAGATTACTAGATTACCTAGATTACCAAGTTATTTAGAGGTGGAGCATTGTCCTCTCTCGGGGCTACTGCCTTTGTTCTCTAAGAATGGCCGCCTGCTGCGTTGAAGCCTCGTTTTACAACAGTATACATTTGACATACGTTTCAAAAAGAGGGATACCCCATGGCAACGCTGGGTGTTTAAGTCGCTGTCCCTGACGAGAACGGCATTCTCGAGAGTTCCGAAATATTTTTTTTCCTGACCTAGACGAGGACCATTGATTAGGTTTTGTTGTTGTTTTGTTGCATTTTAGAGTTCGTTGAACTCATGGTGAGTACATTGAAGACACCACTATTCAAGGTTTCAGGTTGGGTGTGCTTCTGGTGCTGTTATTCTGTTTCACTCAAATGTAGGAGAGGAATTTAGAATAACTAGAGTACTTCTTTTAATTAGTTATAAAAGGGTAAATATTCCTGGTGGGGTTTGACGGAATTGTCTGGCGCTCACTAGGTGAGTGGTTGTGTTTCAGATGCGTATGTGATGTCTGTTGAGCCAAAATGAAGCAGGTGGTCGCTACTTCATCAAGGACAGTCTTCACCAGACAAGACGTCAGCGCTGATCTCTCCGAACTGTGGCAGCAAACGTCAGCCCATCGAAATCTTCACCTCACCGCGCGAGAGACTGTTACGACCATCGTCATTATTGAAGTTTTTTAGCCTTTGTGAACGGGACGAAAATATTTCGACGCATTCCAAGCAAGGGTGTGCCGTCAAGACGGGTTGATTTCCTCTAAGCAAAACCCGAACGAGGAGTTCGGGACTGATTCGCGCAAAGAAAACGCACGAGCCAAGAGAGGCCATTGTGAGCTCGACTCAAGAAAGGCCGTTGTGTTTCCTGCGAGCAAGGCTTCTGAGGCAGACAAGGAGGCAGCTGGGCCATTTTCGAGGTCACTGAGGATCTGGAAATCTCGGAACCAGCATGGTATTTGCAGTTCAGGCTGAAAGCTAAGGCCAAACTGGTTGTGGCTGCATCTTGTGAGGAGAAGCGGAGCCCCGGATATGCGCAGCTAAGCCACAGCTTCTAGCAAACAACCAGGAATGGAATGTGGGGTTGAAGGAAAGGAAAGGGCACTATCTGCTGTAGCCCTTGCGGGAGCCCGCCTCGACGACGAGGGATTAGTCGACCACTGTTCCTTCACCCTTTCTCCATAAGATCGGCCGAATGGGGTGGCATATTTTGACGATATGCTGGCACACCACTACATTGTCCTACCCAAACAGTCAGGCAAGTTTGACACGTGTACTGGCAGCCGTTTTTTTGAACCTCACCCAACTGCCAGAAGAATCTTGAAAACCAATATCATCGGACGTGCACGAAACTTGGTGACGTGTGCGAAAACGTCGGTGCAGTGCGTTTGTGACCATATTTGGGCATCGTGTAGACTGTGCCCTCTCATCATGCATTGTGTGGTGTCTTTCCTCTCCTTCGTGGGTGGAGCACCTAGACCATGGAGCGCCCTATTGGCGGAAGCCGCGGACAATGCGCCCAGGGTTGGCAACGAGGCGCTATACAAGCCGAAGACTTTCGTGTATTTTAAGTTATACAGTTCAACAGTTCTCATGTACAGTTCTTGACTTCTACTTGATCACTTGATCACCTCTTTTCGAATTCTCAGTTACTAACCATGTGAATAAAATGTTGTTTTTAAGAGCGCCTCATCTGACTTGTTCGACGATGGGTCCCAGGACGGGGGCCTGCTACCAAACTGAGACCCGCGGGACCCCGGGACCCGAAGGTCTTCAGCGGTGCGGATGGGACCGACGTCGAAGACTGGCTCGAGCACTACGAACTGGTGAGCGCCAACAATAAGTGGGATGAAGCCAACAAGCTGGGCCACGTGATATTTTATCTCACTGGCGTCGCCGAATTGTGGTTTAATGACCACAAACACAACATCCCCACATGGAGCGTCTTCAAGACGTCATGTGCTGAAGTGTTCAGTCGGCCGGCTGTCCGCAAGCAGCGGGCCGAACAGCGCTTGTGCGTCCGCTCTCAGCAGACTGGCGAGACCTTTACCAGCTATATTGAGGACGTCGTTGACCTTTGTCGACGTGCGAATGACACCATGCCCGAATCTGACAGGGTCAAACACATCCTGAAGGGCATCGACGACGGCGCATTTCAAATGCTCTTGGCAAGAAATCCGAGCACAGTTTCCGAAGTCGTCAGCTTGTGTCAGAGCTACGACGAGTTGAAGAAGCAACGCACTCTGACTCGGCAGCCTCAGCATGGTGGTGAGTCACTGTCCAGTTTCGACACCCTGCCTGACAATTCACCGTTGCTTCAGCAAGTTCGAGCCTTCGTCCGTGAGGAAGTCGCCCGCCAACTTTCCCTAGTGCCCTTCACTCACGAGACCACCACCCGTCTACCTGCCCCGCTTCGCACTGCTATTTCGGAAGAGGTTGCCCACGCTGTTCCTGTTGCGCACCACGAGCCCCCTCTATCCAGCCGTGTTCACTGCCAGAGTGTCGCGCAGCCGGTAGGCCCTCCTGTCGCCTATCCGCCAGCCGTGCAGCCTGTGGCTCCTCCTGTCACCTGTTCGCAAGTGATGCAGCCTGTAGCAGCGCCGTTCACATATGCAGACGCTGTGCGTAGGCTTCCGCAACCACCCTACACCTCGCGCTCACAGCCGGCACACCCGGCTGCTTATACTGCACCTTGGGCGGCACCACCAGTCGCCAATTCTTGGAGGACGCCCAACAACCGACCAACATGCTACGCCTGCTTTACTCCCGGACACGTTGCCCGCTACTGCCGCCGTCGACCTCAGACGTTCGGCGACTATGTCCGATCGTCACAATCTGGCAGCCAACCCTTCGCGCAATACGGGCCGTTCTAGTCACCTCGCTATGCCCCTCTCAACGACCCCGACTTCGTGACGCCGCGCGCACCCTCTCCTCGTCGGCGATCGCCCTCCCCCATGCGTCGCCGGCCCAGACCTTCTGACCAGGAAAACTGAGCACTGCAGTTCAAGAGGCAAGAACTGCGCCATTTTCGAACTGTCTAAGCCCTCGCCCCTCTCCTGCTAACGTGGTCGCAGTAACTGTTGAAGGTTATTCTACTTTCGTCCTTGTAGACACCGGCGCCGCTGTTTCTGTTATTGCCGCTAATGTCTGCCGTGTATTACGTAAAGTCACGACGCCGCTTTCGGGACTGTCACTCCACACCGCAAGTGCACAGCAAGTAACGCCTCTCGCAGCCTGTACTGCAAGAGTGTCCATCGAAGGCATTGTTTACATTGTGGAGTTTATTGTTCTCGCTGTCTGTTCGCATGATGTCACCCTCGGATGGGACTTCCTATCCCGCCATAATGCCGTCATCGACTGCGCACGTGCTGAAGTTGAGTTTTCACCCTTTTGTGATGTCCCATTACTTAACGCTCTTTATCAGCCGCCGAAGTTGTTCGTGCATGAAGATACCGATATTCCACCTGAAAATTTCGCACTCGTTCCAGTTTTATGCAACGCCTACACTGACGCTACAGTCTTTTTTATGCCTTCCGATATCTTTACGAGTCGTCAAGCTCTGCCGCTGCCTTTCGCTACGATTGACCTTGCCACCGGGAGAAGCAATATGTTCATACTCAACCCGCTTTCCACACCTGTCACTTTGCTTGCGGGGGAATGTCTCGGCCGCGTGCAGGATCTCGACCCTTCGTCTTTGGTTGATGTCCCGGATGACTACTGCGACCACCCAAAATCACTGTCGGCCTTCGAGCAATCGTCCCAGGATACGTTTTCCAGCGCCATCGCCGACACCCTCACTCCCACCGAACATGCCGACCTGCTTGATCTTCTGCATGAGTTCCGGAATTCTTTCGATGTGTCCCAACCTCAACTAGGCCGCACGTCGCAAGTCAAGCATCATGTTGACACCGGCCTACACCAGCCACTGCGTCAAAGACCATACCGTGTCTCCACTGAAGAGCGCCGCGTCATCGACGATCAAGTCGAAGATATGCTTCGTAGAGACGTCCTTCGACCATCTCAGAGTCCCTGGGCGTCTCCTGTCGTCCTGGTGCGTAAGAAAAACGGATCTATCCGATTTTGCGTGGACTATTGTCGTTTGAATAAGATAACCCGCAAGGACGTATATCCTTTGCCGCGCAATGATGACGCCATTGACACCCTTCACGGAGCGGAATTCTTCTCGTCGCTAGATTTGCGGTCTGGCTACTGGCAAGTTCCAATGGCTGAAGCCGATCGCCAAAAAACTGTATTTATTACACCTGATGGACTATACGAGTTTAACGTCATGCCCTTTGGGCTTTGTAACGCGCCCGCCATGTTTGAACGACTTATGGATAATACGCTACGTGGTCTCAAGTGGAATATGTGCCTCTGCTACCTCGACGATGTCATGGTTTTCTCGCACGACTTTCCTACGCACCTCCTTCGCCTCAGGCACGTTTTAACTTGTCTGACCAACGCTGGCCTGCAGCTTAACCTGAAAAATGCCGCTTCGCTGCAAGCGAGCTCGTCATCCTAGGCCACATCGTGTCGAAGCACGGCGTATTACCTGACCCTGCAACACTTCGAGCAGTCGCAGAATTTCCCAAGCCGACAACCACGAAGGAACTTCGCAGTTTTGTAGGCCTATGCTCATATTTCCGGCGCTTTGTTCGCAATTTTGCATCCATCATGTCACCATTAACCCAGCTTCTTCGCAATGACGTGAACCTCTCCTCCTGGTCCCCTGCATGTGACGTTGCCTTCACTACTCTGCGCCGTCTGCTCACCTCCCCACCTATTCTTCGCCACTTCGACCCGACGGCTCCTACCGAAGTGCACACTGATGCCAGCGGCGTCGGGCTAGGTGCTGTCCTCGCTCAACGAAAACCCTGCTATTCAGAATACGTTGTAGCTTACGCTAGCCGCACTCTGACGAAAGCCAAAACTAATTACAGCGTGACAGAAAAAGAGTGTTTGGCTCTAGTGTGGGCGCTTGGAAAGTTCCGGCCGTACTTATACGGCCGCCCGTTCGATCTAGTAACTGATCACCACGCGCTTTGCTGGCTCTCCACGCTGAAAGACCCTTCTGGCCGCCTTGCGCGATGGGCACTGTGCATCCAGGAGTACGACATTCGCGTCGTATACCACTGCGGACGCAAACACTCTGACGCTGACGCCCTATCCCGTTCACCTTTGCCACCAGATCCGACGTGCGGAAACACGTGCCTCCAGACCTTGTCATCGTTAAATCTTGACTCAATTGCCACCGAACAACGTCGTGACCCGTGGATCGCATCTCTTCTCGAATATCTATCCGGTACGCCCAACCTTCCGGTATTTCGATCCCTCCGACGTCAAGCTTTCCATTTTGCCATCCGCGATCAACTTCTCCATCGACGCAACTACTCTCCTGATGGCCGCCAGTGGCTCCTGGTCATTCCACGCACTTTACGATCGCAGGTATGCGCCTCTCTTCACGACGATCCACAATGTGGCCACGCCGGGGTATTTAAAACATATGAACGCCTTCGCCATCGCTATTACTGGCGCGGTATGTACAATTTTGTATGCAAATTTGTGCAGTGCTGTCCTGACTACCAGCGACGCAAATCAACACCGCTACGTGCGGCTGGTGAATTGCAGCCACTTCCGTGCCCTGCCAAGCCATTTGATCGCGTTGGCATTGACCTCTACGGCCCCCTTCCATTGACACCAGATGGCAATCGATGGATTATAGTGGCGGTCGACCATTTAACACGCTACGCCGAAACAGCCGCTTTACCGAGCGCTACCGCTCAGGATGTCGCCTCTTTCATTTTACGTCAATTTATCCTTCGACATGGCGCACCTCGAGAGCTCCTTAGTGACAGAGGCCGCGCTTTCCTCTCCGAGGTCGTCGAAGCTCTGCTCTCGGAATGCCACGTCATTTATCGGAAAACAACAGCATACCACCCGCAGACTAACGGGCTAACGGAACGGTTCAACCACACGCTAGGTCGCTAGGTGATATGCTCTCAATGTACGTGGCATCTGATCATAGCAACTGGGACCATGTTCTCCCATACGTCACGTTCGCATATAACACCGCAATACAAACCACCACGGGATTCTCACCTTTCTTTCTTCTTTACGGACGTGAGCCTTCCCATACAATTGATACTCTACTTCCCTACCGTCCTGATGCTTCCGAATGTCCACCTATCTCCGATGCTGCTCGACAAGCCGAAGAGTGCTGCCATCTCGCCCGTGCGTTCACCTCGGACCAGCAGCAACGCCAGAAAGAAAACCGTTGCACCTCTCTTCCGGATCCCAACTATGCCCCAGGGTCTCTCGTGTGGCTTGCCATCCCATACCAAACTCTGGGACTCTCATCAAAACTTGTTCCCCGGTACGAGGGGCCTTACACCGTTTTAGGGAAAACCTCTCCGGTTAATTACCTAATTGAGCCAGTTTCCCGATCGGACGACATGCGCCGGCAAGCACGTGACATCGTCCACGTTTCCCGCCTAAAACCATATCATGAGCCTCTCCCTGAAACTTCTTAGGTCGCCAGGATGGCTCCTTTTTCAGCGGGGGAGATTGTGAAGAAAAAGATGTGCCTGCAGCAAGCAGCATCACCAACGCCCGGCTCTCTCGGCTCGTGCTTCGGTTCGTTGCTGTGCCGATCGCTGGACAGTTCTTCACGCTGTCTGGTCGCTGTCTTTAACGGCTAATAAACCTCCTCACAATAATAATTGTTGGGGTTTCACGTACCAAAACCAGCATATGATTATGAGAGACACCACTGTAGAGGGCTCCAGAAATTTTGACCACCTGGGGTTCTTCAACGTGCACTTAAAGCACATGAGCATCAAGAATTTTCTCCTCCTTCCAAAATGCGGCCGCCGAGGCCGAGATTTGATCCCGTGACCTGCGGGTAAGCAGCTAAGTGCCCTAGCCACTAGACCACCGTGGCGGGTGATTTCTTTGCTTTTTTGTGGCTGTGCTGGGTCAGAATAAAGCCTACAATATGTTAATCTTAACAGCAGAATGCCATTCCAAATGATCTTCTGTGGCCAGGGCAAGGATAAGAACACAGATATAGACTACAAAGCAGTGTTATGTAAGCTTGCCTTCATGCTTGCTAAGGATAGACTGAGTGCTGATTAAATTAGAAGAGCTAGAGAGGTACAATGAGAGAGTGAGGTGAAAATGCACCATCCCCTCCACACAAAGCTGGCCAACATCACAAATCTTTACTGTCATATCCATGAACCCTAGAGACCTATGTAGTGACACCAGTAAGCATCTCAAGAGAAGCTACAAATGAAGGATGCTGGTGAGAACTCAGCAGGCCACTCAAAACCGACACACAAATGCTTGGTACCACTCATCACTACGTATACAAAGTATTGCTTGTTGCCAAGTTACTCCAATTTATCAACGAAGACAAGAAAGAAAAAAATAGAGCATAGTTTCAATGTTGCCCATACAGCTGTTAACAATTTAGTGCTGTGATAGTGCAAGGTAGCACCAGAGTTTTTAAATAAAAGCTGCAAGAAGATAAAATTCTTGCAATGAGCCAGGAGATTCCAAGAGTTTTTTTCTAGCAAAACTCTCGGAAGCAGCATGATCAATTTTTTAAGAATCAGAAATAGTTTGCCACTTACTCATTATAGACCACAGCAGAATGTCCAAAACGCTCTAGCTGGAGGTAGGATGACGAAGGCACCGACAGTGTATGCCATGAGTCACACTCTACAAAGCAAAGGAGAAGAAAACTTAAGTGTCACAACAGGCCAGCTTTCGTGCTAAATAATTATGTTAGTTGAGCTGACTGCTTTGCCTTTCAGCATTTATTCCTGGGTCTGTCTGCAGCCACTGAGTGTGCGAGAGTATGCATGGCAAAATAAACCCACTAACTGATAATTGCAAAAGTAGAGCCCAATTACAATGAGCTCCTCTGTGGTGTAAAAAATCATTCGATACAAATGGTGTCGATAACAAGACCTGCCCTAAAAACTAGCTACATGTCTTTAAGCAAGCAAGGTGCAAAGTTCTTACTTGAGATAATAATGAACTAGCACTTGTTGACAACTAAATGGCTCGTTAGCATTGATAAACTAAGCTACTGTTGTTGATTAAGCTAAAGAAACCCACTTGAAAGTACACATTCATGCATAAGATTCCAAGGAAGTATTTTGTGCCTGTCTTTACCATATAAAACTTTCCTAAAGTATGCAACATTAATAAAATTGAGCTTCCTTAGGTTTATCAAACTATCTACACAACTGCTGCATCAACTGCTCTATCCAAGCCATACTTGGTAATTTTTAAATTTTTGAACTTTTGCTTACACAAGACCATCCAAAGATAGCCCTCAACACAACCATTTCATAGGATGGCCCATCATCACTGATTGTTTACCTATGCGTGCAGATCACATGCAACAGCAAACTTAGAAAGCATAAACATACATAATATAACTTTTTTAGCATGCACAGAATACAGAACAAGAAAGAGACACACGAGCACTTGTCTGTGTCTTTCTTGTGTTCTGTACTTTGTGCATGCTAAAAGGTTATATTATGGATACATACTAACACCCCCAGCTATCTGTTTTACTGCATAAATAGACAAGCAGCACAATGTTCAGATCACAGTGACTTCCTCAGCAGCGCTGTCACTGGAGAGTTCGGCTGCTCCAAGAATGATGCGTGAATAAACATGCTCTGAGCAATAATGTCTTTTGAAATGAGAAGACCTCAAAATTATCTTTGGAGGCCAACAAGCAATTTCACATGAAACAGAATTTACTATTTACAAAACTTGCTCACATATCTGAAAGAGTCGACAGGTACGCCACAATACCACTGGTAATAGTGTCACAACTTACCTATGTCGTAGGCAAGAAGGTCAGCGGAAAAGCATTTGTCACCCGTGCTAAAGGCTGTGTCATTGTGGGTGTTGCCACCAAACACGAGCATCACTCTATGCAGCAATACTGCACTGTGCAGATAGCGATGAGAGGCACTCGGTGCCAAGAGTGTCCTGGAATGAGGGCAGCACAAAGCCCAGAGTTCAAAAAAGGTTCACTATTCTGCTCTAATTAATTAGAGTGCACAGAAAATTTAATTTACCCATGTTACCGGCTTCTGCTGCAAACATTGACCCCAAATTAGTCATCAAATGAAGCAACACATGCTTCAAGTACAATCAAAATACTAAACCCATACTGCATTAAAAGGGTGAGGTCGCCCTTAAGTCGCGTTTGTGCGGCTTTTTCCCTCACCCACATCCATTTACCACTATAAAGCACATGTGTGTAAATGAAGAACAAAAATCGGCAGATCCCCAAGTACAGTGGGAATCGATGATATGTGAAGCACAAATGAGGAAGGTTGATATGTCCCTTTAACATCAACACAATGTTACGAGGAAGAGGTAAATTATGCCGTTGTTAGGCCTGGGAGTCCAGGTCGAACGTCATTGCTTTTGCAAAGGCAACCAGTGTCAAGGCCAGCGAGCGAACCCGCCTGACACCACAACATCAACATCATCTAGCGCCGGGGTGTTTTACGCAACGCAGGGCAAGTTCCTTCCACGCACGGGTCCCATTCCAACCCGATAATGCAATCGACGACATGCAGTCTGGCATGTCTTACGCAACGCGTGGCAATACCACTCGCCCGCGGGTGCAATCCAGCGGGGCGTTTGCTGATTGGAGGATGCTGAGGCCACCAGCGGCAGTTCTGATTGGACGTTGCTGACATAATAACCACCTGGGGCCTATAAAAAACCAAGCGGCACGATGCTAAGGAGCTGACCTATGCGCCAGAGAGAAGACGACCGCGTCAGCGTCCGAAGACATCTCTGCTCTTCGAGTCTCTGCGCTGTCGGCTCGGCCGGTGACCTTGGCAGCAGCGAGTTTCGTGGTGCCCTTTGTAACCTCAGCGACGCGCTTCTTAACACCGTACATAACTTTCATGTCATGATTATCATGTTTGGACGTGTCATTTACCTTTGTAATCTATTCATGTCACCTGATACCATATTTGGTATATGTGGAGCTAGTGCAACGGCTGCGAGCGTTCTATGAGCGTAGCATGTAGCCATATTTGACATGACACGCATGTTATGATTGTCATGTTTGGACGAGTCATTTACCTTCGTCGTCTATTCCCGTCATGTAATACAAAATTTGGTATATGTTGAGCTAGTGAAATTACCGCAAGCACGCTATGAGCGTAGCATATAGTACATGATAGCATATCATGATTATTATGTTTGGAGGTGTCATTTACCTGTGTCGTCTATTCACGTCAGGCAATACCAAATTTAGTATATGTGGAGCTAGTGAAACGGTCGTGAGCATGGTATGAGTATAGAACATAGTCATGTTTTCTATGACACGCATATCATGATTATCATGTTTGAACGTGTCATTTACCTTCGTCGTCTATTCACATCACGTGATACCAAATTTGGTATATGTGAAGTTAGCGAAATGGTTGCGAGTGCATCATGACATGGTATGTTGTCATGTTCTTGCATGACACACATGTCGTTATTATCATGTTTGGGCGTGACATTTATCTTCATAGTGCGTTCGAGTCATGCAATACCAAATTTGATATATGTGAAGCTTGCAAAACGGCGGCGAGCACATCATGAAGGGCATAATATACTCCTACGTAACATTGATGCACGTGCAGGCTGAGCTCAGCAAAGCTACACTAGCAAAACATGAGCACTCTATAGTCTGAAGCCAGGCGCGACCAGGGTTTATCGGCACAGTCTGGCGTGAAATGCGACATGCTGCATTTTGCGCCACCGTTGTTACCCAGACAGTACCACGTCTGCCTCTCTTCGTAATGGAGGAACCCCGGGCGCGCTTAGACGCGCATGCGTCAAAGCAACGCAGTGCAGCGCGCGCCTGCAAGTATATGGCAGGCAGATTGGCGCCTGGCGTGGCATTGCCGGCGTGACACGACGAAATGAATGCCAGTGCGCACGTGCGCAGGGTCACGTTGAAGTGTATTGGCGCCTTGAGTGTGGCATGTAGTCATGTTCTTAAATGACATGCATTTCAAGATTATCATGTTTGCACCAGTCACATACCTTCGTCATCCATTCACGTCACGTAATACCAAATTTGGCATATGTGAAGCTAGCAAAACGGCCGCAAGCGCATCATGGGGGCGGCATGTAGTCATACTGTTACATGACACGCATGTCATGATTATCATGTTTGGACCTGTCATTTACCTATGTCGTTCGTTCACGTCCCGAAATACCAAATTTGGTACATGTGAAGCAAGCGAAATGGCTGCGAGTGCATAATGAGCGTAGCGAGCAGTCACGTTGTTACATCACACGAATCTCATGGTCATCGTCCTTGCACCAGTCACATACCTTCGTCATCCATTCACGTCCTGTGATACCAAATTTGTATGAGTGAATCTAGTAAAATGGCCGCGAGCACATCATGAGCGTGGCATGTTGTTACATGAGTCATGTTGTTACATGACACGCACCTGATTATTATCATGTTTGCACCAGTCACTGTCATCCATTCATGTTTCGTAACACCAAATTTGCTATAAGTGAAGCTAGCGAAACGGCAGGGAGTGCATCATGAGCGTGGCATATACCGTATTTACTCGCGTAATAAACTCACTCGCATGATAAACGCACCTTCAACTTCAGTCGTCAAAATTTGGATTTTTTGTTTTCCCTGCTTAACCCTTTCGCTACGAACCCATAGGCCATCGGACACGGAGTTCCGATGATTTCAAATCTCCCGCAATAATTGAAAACACGCATTTTACGGACATGTAGCGCCATCTATCCTAAGCCTGGGCAACCCACTTTTCATTTTCACCTTTCTTGCTTTACATTTCGCCCGCTGAGCCGCACCCTCGTGTGCAGTTTGAATGGAATCTAGTTTTGTTTTACGTGATAATGGCCGCCACTCCCCGTCGCCCGCTGCGACAGCCGATTGCTGTTGCAAGCACTTCGGCCGCTTCTACCGGCGATTTTTTCGATCCGAGTAGTGCAGACGACTCGAATGACGATTTTGAAGTTTCAGAGTCGAGTTCCGACGATGACACTTCAGACCAGACGCCTCAAGACTTCCACAAGTACTACCAAGTAAGTATCGTTTTTGACTTCGCACTGCTTATGAAGGAAAAACGCACTTGATATTTGACGATAATGGTATCCTTTCCTTGCTTAGGGTCTCAACAACGTACGGCAAGGATGTTTTGCCAAATCCAGCACGCCGTATGAAGTTTTCACCCGTAAGACAGCCTGGTGCCCATCCTGCAGCAGCGCTACGGAGTGACGTGCGTCGCTTCTCAAGGGCGCTTAATTTTTTTTCTTTTGTTTTTCACAACGGAAGTGCTCCAGACGTTATGTGACAACACTAACAAGTACGCCTGGATGCGTATTTTGGACCGGCAAACCTACGCTCGCCGGGACAGCTCCTGGGAAGAGGTAATGCCACTGGAGATGCTGAGGTTTATCGGACTTATCATCTACATGGGGGTTATTGATGTACCACGACTCCACATGTACTGGCAGACGACGGGGATATTTTCAAGCCTTCTTCCACCAAATATTATGAGAAGGGACCGATTCTTTGCACTTTTAGCTTTCCTGAGCGTAGGGGACCCGGAAGATCTTGCGGCTGCAGCATCTGATGGGAAAACTACTTGGAGGGTGTCATGGCTCCTGCGACACATAAATCTGCAGTCACAAAATTTGTTTCAACCACAGCGCAACCTTGCCGTGGATGAACGCATGGTAAAATCAAAAGCGAGGTCAGGAATCAGGCAGTACATTCGGGACAAAGTGACGAAATTTGGATATAAGCTGTAGGTGCTGGCGGATTCGAATACCGGCTATACAATAAATTTTTTTGTGTACACTGGAAAACGCGAGGTACCTGGACCCCATGGATTAGCGTTTGACGTTGTGACTCGGCTTTGCACAGAGTATCTTCATCAGGGATATAAAATTTTTATGGATAACTTTTATACGTCGGCAAAATTATTCGAATACCTCCTTGAGCACAAGACGCTTGCCTGTGGGACCACTCGCAAAGATCGTCGGGGCTTCCCAAAAGAATTGAAGGATGCTGCGTGGGAAAGAAGGGCGCAGCGTGGGGACGTTCGCTGGATTCGGGAAGGCAACATCCTTTTCATGGAATGGAAGGATCCACGTTCTGTGTGTCTGATCAGCACGATGCACACAGCAAATAAACATGTTGCTGCTAAAAGGAGAGAGAAAAGGGGGGGCCAGTGGGTTGTGAATACCATAAAGAAGCCCCTCCTTGTTCATGAGTATAACACCGGAATGCTCGGCGTGGACAAGTCTGACCAAATAATTGCCACGTACAACGTACTCAGAAAGTGTGTACGTTGGTGGAAAACATTGTTTTTTCATGCTGTGGACATTGCGTGCGTAAATAGTTTTATTTTATTTCAGGAGCACCAAAAGGAGAATCCAAATGTCGAAGAACTATTCAGAAACAGGAACTTTGACCAATTGGCATTCAGAGAAGAATTGATTCACCAGATATTTCAATACGATGAAGTTTCTCAAGGACACGCCCCTTTCCCACCCCCCTTCTCCCCTCTAGATCCTGTTCGGCACCAGCCGAAAAGAATGGAAAAGAGAAGAAACTGCAAGCTTTGCTACGAAAAAACGAAAACACAAAACAGAACGAACGTATTCTGCTCGACCTGTAATATTTACCTTTGCTTCCTGCCTTCACGAGACTGTTTTGCCGAGTGGCACAGTCGGCGGGGCCAGTAGGTTGATGGGCCGAAAAAAATTGTTGATATGCTGCACTGAATTTGTGTTTATCTAGAATGATAGCTAAGAGAACTAGTAATAATTTGTATATTTCAGATTTCTCAAAATAATTTTTTTTGCTCTCTACATTCACTAACTTATGAAGTGCTTGTATAACTTTTTGTATGTTTTTTGTTATTTAACAATTAAATTTTCCAATTCTATAAGTTTCATACCAAAGTGTTTTATATGTATAAAAGGCCGAATCAATAAGCTACCATTTCATATATTACAATGCTACATGTTCCTTTTTTGTCAAGAGTAATAAATTTTTTTGTGAAAGCACAAAATAAGTGCTGTTTTTCCGCTGTAGCAAAAGAGTTAATAAGCGCACCCCCTACATTCAACTGCTGCAGTCCCGCTAACCAACACCTGGTGCCTCCCTACCCGTTGGATATCTTTCAGTTTTTTTTCACATCTGTGCACCACAGTGGGTCTTTCTTATCTGTGCACCACAGTGGGGTTCACGAACAATGCAAGTGTAGAGACGTCGCCGCTGATAAGCACACAGCGAGCGAAGGTCACAGAACTGCCCGCGCCAACTGACGGTCGCTTCCTGCCAATACGAAACTTTAAGGCCCAACGACCTGCGTGCGATTTTCGAGCGACGGCGACAGGATTTTCTGTCGCGAAGGTTCATTCATCGCTATTGTGTTGCAGGTTTCTGGACAATTAGAAAAAATCGCTTGTCACCCAAAAAAGATCGTGACGATTATCGCACATAGTAGCACTCCCAATTCTCGCTTCGCTTGTTCTCCGCGTGCACAGGAACTTCTCAAGTGAAAGCGAGGCGGCGGCCGCATTTTGTCGATAACCTTGTTATAGACAATTTGTTTTGAAGCTTCGGGGGTCGCTTGTAGCAATGTTGGTTACTTGTTGCAATGTGAACGCGGTCGTCGTGCTAAGTTGCCGCGAAGTTGCCAAAGTGAGTCGTAGCGCACGCTTCTGGATGTCCATGGAGGTCACAGCAGATACCACTGTTGCGGTTAACGAATGCGAGAAAAAATTGCCGCAAAAAACTTTTATGGCATGCACAGGCGATGCGGAGACAGCTTGAAGAAGATAGCGCCATCAACCACCGAAGATGAGTAAAGTGCAACAAAGAAGCTGTTTCCAAACAGTGTACGCATATGTCAATTGCGAAAGGCAAAACGACGTTACTTTTTTTTTTGCTCATCCTGAAAAAGTTTTCATAAATTTTGCCTCGCATAATAAATGCACCCTCAATTTAGCTACGATTTTTGCATGATTTTCATGTTAGGGTTTGTCGCTTATGTTCGCCATGCAGTCATGTCATACTATACCACTTTTGCAGCATCTCATGTGAACGAAACCATTGCCGGAGCAGCAAGACCATGAAATGTAAATCATGGCATTTATGACATACATATCACGATTTTCATGTTATGACTAATCACTAATGCTCGTCATACAGGCATGTTATGCCATACCAATTTTGGCATTGATACCATTATCGAAACGGCCAGGAGAGCTAAAAGTTGTAGGTGGCTAGATAGATAGATAGATAGATAGAGAGATATAGATAGATAAATGCATTCAAAGTCGCCGAAGTTCGCTAAGAAATGCTTTGCATTTAATAAATCAAATCAAAATGATGTAATGATAGTGGGCACAATAAACAAACAGCTGGTTTCTGCAGACTGAGGGATACAGACTGCGGACTGGGGACCTTGTAGGGATATGCAAAGTCTGATTTAGTTAAATTTATTCGTGTGAAGCTTCTTCTTTTTGTTTTTACAATCCCCAATATTTGTGCCTGGAAGCAAGTAGATACTAGGGCGTCATATGGTTATGGTGTCAACAAGGGCTCCTGAATACAGAAGGGTGGTCTCTGAGATTGAAGTTAGCGAGCATAAAACGCCTTAGGTGTTGAAGAATCATAAAGCCAACTAGCTTTTCCAAGCAGCTGAGAACTGCACTAGCACTCTTGCTTTATAGAAGCTTGGCACAGAAACAGTAAGTCATAAGATGGTTCTGGCTAAAACTATATGCCATTACCGAGTATTTCCGCTGTTATCATGAGAAGACTAACAAAAATTTCAGCTATATAGAGCATTTGAATGCAAATACAGCTGTCATAAGTTTAGATTAAATGGTTAAAATACAGCAGCATATAAAACTTTTTCTGTACAATGCAAGTAAATGTGTAACATCAAGTTGCCAGCTCTTCGCTCTAACCTCCAGACTGCATTAGAAATTTTCCCATTTGATATATAGTTGATAAATGTATTTTGATGCTATGTAGTCTAACATTTGTAATTATTAGTTCTTTAGTTTCAAAGCTTTAAAGAAATCATGATCATCATCAGATTATCTTCCCTTCTTACTTTGTAAATAAACAACTTCCTGTTATTTATTTTTCTGTTGAACTGAATGTATACAACTGGTGCAAAAGCATTTCATTATCTTTGAATGCATACCACATATTCCACGAAAGCACCCCAGTTCCCTGGAAGTAAGAAAAATATTTTGCCCTTGAATGTGGTCACTCTTGCCACCTACCTTCTTGAGACACTTTGAAATTTGTTTACTGGCATGGAACTTGTAAATCAACCAAATGAAGTAGGCAGGTATGAAGCTAAAGAAAACTGAATGGTTGCAGATGTGGAATGTTGATTGATTGATATGTGGGGTTTAACGTCCAAAAACAACCATATGATTATGAGAGATGCCGTAGTGGAGGACTCTGAAAATTTCAACCACCTGGGGTTCTTTAACGTGCACTCAAATCTGAGCACATGGGCCTACAACATTTCCGCCTCCATCAGAAATGCAGCCGCCGCAGCCAGGATTCGATCCCGCGGCCTGTTGGTCAGCAGCCGAGTTCCTTAGCTACAAGACCACCGCGGCGGGGCCATGTGGAATGTGCAGTATTGGTCGTGTATTGCCATGTTACAGTAGAGCGCCTATTCACAGCAGGTCGTAGCGTTTTCACTAATTTTAGTGTTTTAAGAAAATATACTCAATACTTGAAACAATAATACTGTTTTATTTTAGCACTAGCCTATAACAACAGCATGTTATTAATTATACTGATGATTACCCACAAAATTTTCTTCTCCATGATTTTGACTCGTGCAACAATGATATCTAGCCTGATGAACGAAAAAGTGCCACAAAGGCAGTACCATTGTTAAATAGACTATTCCATTTCATTTATTTTCATTGTTGCACATTTACTATTCAATAAAATTATAAAAAGCTTGTCCCCAAGAAGGGTGCAAAAATTTCAATTTAACAGTTAAGCTGTTCATATAAGGCACAGTGTGATAAGTGCTACAACATTTGCATTCCTGTTGAGCCATCATTTAGCACTTTAGCTTGTAGCTGCTTCCTGAACCATCAGCCATAAAAGTTTACAAGACTCAAGTTGCATAACAAGTATTCAATTTCAGCCCTACGTTTTTTTAGATAAGTTGTCCATAGAAGCAATCACAAAATATGCAAGGAAGTTTAAGCTAAATCTTGTCATGCTTCAAAAAATCTGCATGTGCCTTGTGAGAATGCAACCAACATACTGTTCCCTTAAACAATAGACCATAAGCTTATGTGATTGATTAATAGCAACCTTTACCTAACATTTAAAATACTTTTCTAAATGTAAAACCTTCAACTCAGATGTAGCAGAGGCTCTTCAATAATAGTCAAATAATTTTCTACAAGATAAACAGTATGGATTTTATTTTCTCCAGGCTGCAAACAAAACGCCCAGGATTAAAAAAAGTCATCATCATCATCAGCCTGACTACGTCCACTGCAGGACAAAGGCCTCTCCCATGTTCCGCCAGTTAACCCGGTCCTGTGCTTGCTGCTGCCAATTTATACCCGCAAACTTCTTAATCTCATCTGCCCACCTAACCTTCTGTCTCCCCCTAACCCGCTTCCCTTCTCTGGGAATCCAGTCAGTTACCCTTAATGACCAGCGGTTATCCTGTCTACGCGCTACATGCCCTGCCCATGTCCATTTCTTCTTCTTGATTTCAGCTATGATATCCTTAACCCCCGTTTGTTCCCTAATCCACTCTGCTCTCTTCTTGTCTCTTAAGGTTACACCTACCATTTTTCTTTCCATTGCCCGCTGCGTCGTCCTCAATTTAAGCTGAACCCTTTTTGTAAGTCTCCAGGTTTCTGCTCCGTAGCTAAGTACCGGCAAGATACAGCTGTTATATACCTTCCTCTTGAGGGATAGTGGCAATCTACCTGTCATAATTTGAGAGTGCTTGCCGAATGTGCTCCACCCCATTCTTATTCTTCTAGTTACTTCAATCTCGTGGTTCGGCTCTGCGGTTATTACCTGCCCTAAGTAGACATAGTCTTTTACAACTTCAAGTGCACTATTACCTATCTCGAAGCGCTGCTCCTTGCCGAGGTTGTTGTACATTACTTTCGTTTTCTGCAGATTATTTTAAGACCCACCTTTCTGCTCTCCTTGTCTAACTCCATAATCATGAGTTGCAATTCGTCCCCCAAGTTACTCAGCAATGCAATGTCATCGGCGAAGCGCAGGTTACTAAGGTATTCTCCATTGACTCTTATCCCTAACTGTTCCCATTCTAGGCTTCTGAAAACCTCCTGTAAGCATGCGGTAAATAGCATTGGGGAAATTGTGTCCCCCTGCCTTACACCCTTCTTGATTGGTATTCTGTTGCTTTCTTTATGAAGCACTATGGTAGCAGTTGATCCCCAGTAGATTTCTTCCAGAATGTTTATATAAACTTCATCTACGCCCTGATTCCGCAGTGTTTGCATGACGGCTGATATTTCTACTGAATCAAACGCCTTCTCGTAATCTATGAAGGCAATGTATAGTGGTTGGTTATACTCTGAGCATTTCTCTATTACCTGATTGATAGTATTAATGTGGTCAATTGTTGAGTAGCCTGTTCGAAATCCTGCTTGTTCCTTTGGTTGATTGAATTCTAATGTTTTCTTTACTCTGTAAGCTATTGCCTTTGTAAATAGCTTGTATACTACAGAGAGCAAGCTGATCGGCCTGTAATTTTTCAAGTCCTTGTCATCTCCTTTCTTATGTATTAAGATGATGTTAGCGTTCTTCCAAGACTCTGGTACTCTTCCCGTCAGGAGACACCTCGTAAACAGGGTGGCTAGTTTTTCTAACACAATCTGTCCTCCATCTTTCAGCAGATCTGATGTTACCTGATCCTCACCAGCAGCTTTGCCCCTTTGCATGCTCTCCAAAGCTTTTCTGACTTCTTCTATCAATACTGGTTGGGTGTAATCTGGGTTACTGCTAGTTCTTATAGTATTAAAGTCGTGGTTGCCCCGGCTACTGTACAGATCTCTGTAAAACTCCTCCGCTATTTTAACTATCCTATCCATATTGGTAGTTATTTTGCCTTCTTTGTCCCTTAGTGCATACATCCGACTTTTGCCTATCCCAAGTTTCCTCTTCAATGCTTTGACACTTCCTCCGTTTTTCAGAGCGTGTTCAATTCTCTCCATGTTATACCTTCTTACATCGCATACCTTGCGTGTATTAATCAACTTCGAAAGCTCTGCCAGTTCTATTTTGTCTGTTGTACTTGACACTTTCATGATTTGACGCTTCTTAATTAGGTTCTTCGTTTCCTGGGAAAGCTTGCCAGTGTCCTGTTTAACTACCCTGCCTCCAACTTCCACTGCACACTCCGTAATGATACTCGTCAGATTATTATTCATTGTATCTACGCTAAGGTTGGTTTCCTCACTAAGAGCCGAGTACCTGTTCTGCAGCGACACTCTGAATTCCTGTACTTTCCCTCTCAGTGCTAGCTGATTGATTGGCTTCTTGCGTATCAGTTTCTGTCGTTCCTTCTTCAAGTCTAGGCGAATTCGAGACCTTACCATTCTATGGTCACTGCATCGTACCTTGCCAATCACTTCCACATCCTGCACGATTCCAGGGTGTGCACTCATTATAAAGTCTATTTCATTCTTATTTTCGCCATTAGGGCTCCTCCATGTCCACTTGCGGTTTTCTCGTTTTCGGTAGAAGGTATTCAAAATCCGCAAATTATTGCGTTCTGCGAATTCTACTAGTAGCTCTCCTCTGGCGTTTCTAGTACCGATGCCATAATCTCCTACTGCCTGGTCACCAGCCTGCTTCTTCCCTACCTTTGCATTAAAGTCGCCCATCACTATAGTATACTGTGTTTTTACCTTACTCATTGCCGATTCCACGTCTTCATAGAAGCTTTCAACTGAAGCGTCATCATGGCTGGATGTAGGCGCGTAAGCCTGTACTACCTTCATCTTGTATCTTTTATTCAGTTTAATTACGATACCTACCACCCTTTCATTAATGCTATAGTATTCCTCTATGTTGCCAGCTATGTTTCTGTGAATTAGGAACCCCACTCCCAGTTCTCTTCTGTCTGCCAAGCCCCTGTAGCAAAGGACGTGCCCATTCTGTAGCACCGTATAGGCCTCATCTGTCCTCCTAACCTCACTGAGCCCTATTATATCCCATTTAACACCCTCTAGCTCCTCGAATAGTACAGCTAGACTTCCCTCACTAGATAGGGTTCTAGCGTTAAACGTTGCCAAGTTCAGGTTCCAATGGCGGCCTGTCTGGATCCAGAGATTCTTAGCACCCTCTGCTGCGTTGCAGATCTGACCGCCGCCGTGGTGAGTTGCTTCGCAGCTGCTGGGGACTGAGGGCCGTGAGTTATTTGACGTAAGCATGTGGGAGGTAGTGGCCAGATACTGCACAAGGGTGGCAAAAAAAGTACTGGTAATTAAAAAGAAAGTATAATTTGGACTCAGCCTCTGGTTCCAGCAAGCATATGCATTATTTAAAGGTATCAAGCTCCCATTAATTCGAGCGCATTGAGCTGCCTGCTTGTCAATTTGTACAAACCTGTAAGAGAGCGGCATGCAGAAAAACCCAGAAACGTGCAACACAAGAGCATAACTGGCATTAATGTCAAACAAAAACAAAGTGCTTTAGATCGAACTTAGACAATCATCAGCAGTCCACATGGGCACAAGAATAGCAAAATGTTTTAGGGCTTATTATGCATTTATTTCACCATTTAACACAGCACATGACACCACAATGACCACATGCCTTATGACTGCATACCATATTTACTCGATTCTACCGTGCCCTCAATTGTGACGCGCACCCGATTTCCACGACGCAAAAAAAAAAAAAAAAAGTAAGACATCAATTGCAACGCGCACTCATTTTTCTCGCTGGCCCGCACGATCACACCCCTCGAAAAAACAACTCTTTTCGGGAGCGTCTTAAATTTAAATATGAGGCACGGGGGAAGCTTGTGCCCATCTGACGTGTAACAGAGCATTGCCGTCACTGTAGTTTAACCGTGTACCGACGTCAGCACGCGAACTTCCTTCGCCCCATTCTTCTCGACAGTTGTGGTGCCAGGCATGTCGAAGTAAAGAGGCGTCTGATCGGCATTCCCGATTTGCCCAAGCAGGCAGCCGTTGTGCCGCAAGTTTAGGACGAACCTCTGAAAACTCTGAAGCTTTTCATCGTACTCCTCTGCAAAACTTTTCGCATATGCCCGTTCACCTTCGGAAGGAAAAGCCTTTCCTCTTCATAAAGTTAGTTAGCCAGCACCTGCTCGCTTTAAACTGGCTCTGCGTTAGACCTTTTTCTAAGGCTAATTGCATAGCCCGCACTTGGAGGAGTTCTGTCGTCACGGGCCGCTGTGCCGCTCACTGCTCAAGCACATACTCGCCGAGCAGTTCTTCAATTTGCGAAAACCGACCCTGCTGTGGTCCACTGAAGCCTTTGCGTGAAGCTTTGCTGTCGACAATCTTCTGCTTTTGTTTCCGCCAGTCCCGCACCCAAGTTTCGGGAACTCCGAACGATCGCGATGTGGCCCGATTTCCGTCCGTTTCTGCACACGCGATGACTTTTCTTTTAAAAGCGGCATCGTGGTGCACTCGAGTTTTTGGAGTCGGCCCTTCCATGCCGTCGATGCTAATGCACTACAAGATGACGAATTCCTCAGCACATGTACGAAGTGCTGCACATGGGAAACACATAGGCAGAAATGGCCGACGCGCCATGACGACGCACGTAGGGGGCGGCCATTTTGGAAATGCCGATGACAATAGAATGACCGTATTCATTCTTTTTCGTACTTGATTCTAACGCGCATGTGATTTATGAACTCGCTTAACTGAAAAAAAGGTGCGCGTTAGACTCGAGTAATTACGGTAATCACTACACACGGCCACATAGACAGGGACCAGGATTTTGTTGGCAGCAGTTATGGCGAACTGTAGTTTCACTTCAACTCTGCATGGCTTGGCTACATGCTTTAAAGGGGCCCTCCAACACTATCCTACATCCCATGTTTTATTCATGGGTTATGTAGAGTGAAGTACAGACAGACTAATGCAGCAAAAATGGCAGTAATAACGGCATGCAGTCTGAAGCTATTCGACTTGAAAAATTCAAAATAGAAGAAAAAAATGCCAACCCTCAACTCGATTTTCGCGGGGTCACTTGACCACTTTTCACTCACCCACAACGTCCGAAGGCTGCCCCAATGAAATAAGCTGGAAGCGCCTAGGTAGGGGAAGCTGGTACCCCATTGTTGCTTTTTTTCATTTTTTTTTTCAAAGTATTGTTGATCTCATGCCTGACACCTGGCTTGCCAATATGTGAGTGGCAGCTACTGTGTCTAAGCCAGGTAGTTTCTGCAACATACTGAGTCACACCCTCTGCTTATGCTAAGAAAGGAACTTGTGGAAGGACCAGGACAGTGAAGTACTGTTGACCCTTCGCACTTTGTTTGTTGACCCACCCCAGGAACAACAATGGTGCGCTGCACCCCTTCAACAGCACATGTGCGGAAAGAAACAGCTGGCAAACTCCCAAAAGCAAGAAGAGGGAAGAAAGAGAGAGAGGTCTTTCGTAAGGACACCCAGCCCGGGCAAGCCAAAAATACAGTGGCGAAATGGCAGTTAGCGTCTCTGTCGTGCTTTGTAGTTGCAGTAATGTTTTTGTTGTGGCCGCGTCTGTTCAAGCCAAAAATACAGTGGCGAAATGGCAGTCAGCGTCTCTGTCATGCTTTGTAGTTGCAGTAATGTTTTTGTTGTGGCCGCGTCTGTTCAGGATTCAATGAAAAGGTGCGAAGACGAAAAATGAAACAGATTATCAACCTCAGTTTTTATCCTACACCACGACCGCTTCTAACGTTACAATTATCGAATCATACCGCGGCAACCTTCTGGCTTCATCTCCGCCCGCAAAGTTCTGATGAGCGCCACTTCGTGGTGTTGCGGTCGGCAGCGATGTAGTGACTTTATTGTGTGATGAAAATACTAAATATATGCGCTTAGACAAATGCTAAAATTAACTCCAGCTGTTGTTCTACGCAAGCCACAAATAAAAAACAGGTGCTTCTATAGTGAGGGCCCCTTTAAGAACTGCCACCATTGCCATTGAAAATTGCAACAACACACTTCTTCACTAGCAACCATGCAGTTTGGTCCGCAGTGGCTGCAACGACCAGTAATTTCCTTTGACTCACTGCAATGTGCACATATTGTCAAATACAGTTGGGCCCACATATAACGGCCGCACTTAAGACGAACTTTCGCTTAAAACGAACAATATCGGCGTGACCGTCAAAATATACACTGGTTTAATGGCACAAAATCGCACTTACAATGAACGTCTCCGAGCGCCGCTGATCGGTTGCAGCGAACGAAGTCAGCGGTCTGCCGACTTCCCGGGAAACCAATTTCGACCACCGATCAGGCATCGGCGACGTGCCCTTACATTCTTATTGTTAAACGCCGATTCTGCCTCCGCGCCCCTCTAGTTGCTGCTCTTCCCGACCGCTTTTTGTTACGCACCCCTCCGTCCTTTGTCCCCCAGCTACTATGAGCACCCCGCATCACCAGACGAGGCCCGTGTTTTCACACTGCCACCGATCTTTCGAAGACCGGTCGGCCACGTACCCTGTTTTTGATCGCTGGTACAGTCGTTGGCGTCACCGGCCTGGAGTGACCAGACCATTTGCCAACATCGTCGGCGACTGTATCCAATAGTCTGTGTCTAGTGCACGCACGCACGTAGTTTTTCTACGTGCGAGTTTCGCAGACCTTTCAAGCAAGCTACCCACCTTCCAGTGTGTTTTGGTTTTCAAGGTCGCCCTCCCATTGCATCCTCCCCTCTTTTTATTGCACGGAGAAAGGAATCTTTCATTCCTCCGTGCTTTATCGCAACTCCTTGCCCTTCTCTCTCAAGTCTGCTCTCCTCTCTTGATCACAACCCCTTCGCCCGTCTCCACTGCTCCGCGACGCCCGCCACGCTGGCTCGAATTAGTTTCGTTTTCCGACTGGGAACGCGCCCAGAGCTGTTCCACGCGTGTGCGCATCTTGCTCGCTCTTGGTGTGCGTGTGTGGTCATGATGGCGGACGGGAGGATTAGCACGCTTTTTCGTGCCACTCAAAAAAACAAAAAAACGTTGGAAGTGTGACCGCTTGACTTGAGCGTAATCCGCGTGTTAGGTGCCGCGTTGTGGAGCGCTTGCTCATAGCTGTTGACCACCTGGCAGCCAACTTGCTGCTTCGGGCGTCTCGGTATTCAGCTGTGGAGATAGTGAATATTTCGTGGGTGGCGGTTACGGCTACATGTGCGCGAAACTATTTTCGCGAAATCAACTTCGTCGATCGTCGGGCCCGATGCCGAGCCTGAAGCTTCCGAACAGGACCACTGCGGCGGTAATTTGTGGCAGCGCGTCGTTGACTCCCACCTGGGAGGGCGGGTAGGACATCTGTTGCGATGATTTAATTACGGCCGATGATGATGACAACACTGCGGAACCGTGCACAGATTGGGGCATTGTGAATGAAGTACGTGGCGAGAGCGATTTGGAGGAATCGGATTGCGAGAACGACGAAGCTTTGGAGCCAGCGCCTCATGCAGCTTATGCCACGGGCCTCGGCGAACGAGCAGCCTGCCGTTTTAAATGAACTCGAGACCGCCCCTATCGTTTCTGCTCTTCGAAACGCGTGCATTACGGACTTTTTGGGGCAAAAAAAGTTTCTGTTTTCACTCGCAACTTTTTTTAGGAAGCTGTGTTTCATTTCAAAGGATGCCGCGTCACGCTCAGGTTCGTTATAAGCAGGCTCGGCTCTATGTAGCAGAAGTTGTAAAAAATTATGAGTGACGCCACCAAGACCCAAACACTGTCCCCAAACTTGGCAGATACATACCACGAATGAATTACGTGTTGACAACAAGGTAAATAAAGAAAAATTAATTGGGATGTCCATGGGATGATGGCAAGTGTACGTTGCAAAATTAAATGCAAGTCTGCACCATGGCTATAAGGTGCCAGGTGCAATGTTATGCAAAGCTGCAGTGCTCTAGTCATGGAGCACTAATCAATTACGAGATGACAGGAACTCTAGCTCCTGCACTAAATTCGTCCAAAATGAAAATTGCCACTGCTGATTTTTACAGTTAAATAACAATGTGTTGATTTTGAAAACATTGCCTTATCACTACACCAAACCAGTAGCACAATTTAGCCTTCCTTGGCTAGAATTAGCATGTTCACCATGAATCTAGAAGCTCATTAGATGCTTTCTTGATGATGCACTGACAAGCTGCACACAATAAGCTGAGCACAGACTTCAGCACAAGGCGAATGCAGGTTTACTACATTTTATAGAAATATAGCAGAATGTAGCACGGTTCACAATTTTGGTGCAGTTGGAAACAATTGGTGCTGTGACAGCATCACCGAACAAAAACCACTACATCCCGTGAACTTATATGGCCACCAACAATTTTCCCTATTAACCATGCCAAACAATAGTGCAAACTTTCATGAAAATAGCATGCTATTTGCCATTATCGACGTACATTGAATGTCTTCAATTGGACACACTCAAGCAGCATTACTGCACGGAGAGCACTTGAATTGCAAGCTACATTGCAAAGGTTAAGCAAGACTCAATGCACTCACCAGGTACGGTCATGAGGCTGGTAGGAGTAGAGATAATCCACAACAACACCTGTGGTTGTCTGTGAGTGGTAACCCCCAAACACTAAGATCTGGTGTCTGACCGGATCATAAACACTTGAATGACCATAGCCACCTTTTACAATAGCTCCTTTCACTTGCACAATCTCCCACTTGTTGGTACCTACACAAACAATGACACAAAAGTAATTGACATGTGGGGTCACGCAAGGCTAAGGGTGCACCATGTTAGAGTTGTAGAAGTATTCATTTTTCATTAATATACCATCACAGCATGTCAAATGGTCACTCTCAGTCCTTCCTGGGGTGTTTTCAAAGAAATTTCAAGGCAGTAAACTTTGCTAGCATGTGACATCCCTGAACTTACTATGGCATCAGCATTCTCTGTAAATAATGCTTGCCAGGCGACTGCATATCATTCTAGCCAGGCTGAGTGTGACACGGTCTACAGAGTTCCCAGAGCCCACTAGGTGTGAAATTCTATCCCCCATCTGCTGAAGCTGCTTGGATTGAAATTTCCTTGTGATGTCTGCAAGGGATTTAGGAGCCTGCAACATGAGCTTGTCAGCTAACTCAACTAGCTTAGCTAGGTCCTTCCCCATTAAAGATCCATGACCCTTTTGATTTTCTGAAGAATTGGAGAAGTACACTGTCTAGACCATCTACAGTCGTGCCCAGTAGTTGCTGCATGTGGCGCAGCAGTTGGCTCAACATGCTGTCATTGTGGTTGCGAGATTCACGAAGCAGTTGCTACAGACACTGGTTCTCAGGATGTACAACTTTGCAAATGAGTAGGTTCTTTAACATGAATTCCGGTGTTTAACATGTACTCTGCTCTTAACATGCGCTTTGAATTTTACACCCACATTAAAATGTGGACATCGTGGCCATGAACAAAACGGAGCTTTTCAATAAATATCATACCGTATTCACTTGCGTAATGAGTCTACCCTTCACCTTGGTCCTTGAAAAAAAGAAAAAAAATTTAATGAATCTATTCATTTTATTTCAGTATAATAGCCAGTGCCGCTGACAATCGAACCAACGTTATATCAAGCCGAAACAACGTTATCACAAAATAATGATGTAATGAAAACTAAAACATAGTATAACAACCACGCTAAACAGTTGCGAGCAGCGCAAGCTCCCACGATGTCAATCGAAATTTTAAAGTCGGGCCTTTTGAGGCAGAGCGCCACGCAAGCACAGTGGCAAGAAAAGAAACCAAAAAAGTAAAGTGCATGGCCTTCCAGATGGCAGGCACACGGCGCAGAAACACACCATGTGCCCACCATTTCGGAGGCCATGCAAAGGGCAACGACGCTGATGGTGTGTTATGCAACCGCAACGTTTGTGCGCCACATTTCCGACGCTGCGTTTTTGTTGTCGGGTTTGTCGTCATGAACTTTGTTGGACACCTGCTGCGCAAGACGCATTCGGCTGGTACGCTATCTACACAATAAACTTAAAGTTTAGTCAAGTGCTGGAGCACAGCAACAGACTGGCTGGACGACACTTCGACATCGATCCGTGCGCGTTCGTTACGGGAGAAAACAAGAGTTTCGCGCAACAAAAAAGATTCGCCGCGTATTTCGCGGACCAAGACAAGCAAAACCGTCATGCGAAATTTTCACTGGTATAACTTCCGTGGCGTTCTTCTCCTGCGTAATGACCCCTACCCCCCAAATTAGCATCAACTTTTCTGGAGAAAAAAAAAAAAAAATTGGCTTCATTACGGGAGTAAATACGGTAATTATTAAACAGTACCAGGAATGTGGACAGTGAAAAGAGAGAACAGGAAGGCTGCTTCTTTGCTCTGTCAGTACATATACTGATGTTATATCATAATAATACCACCTTGACTCATCCAGCTGTCTTAGCCTTAGTAATTGATTGATATGTGGGGTTTAACATCCCAAAACCACCATATGTATATGAGAGACGCCGTAGTGGAGGGCTTCGGAAATTTCGACCACCTGGAGTTCTTTAACGTGCACCCAAATCTGAGCACACGGGCCTACAACCTTTCCACCTCCATCGAAAATGCAGCCACTAGCTTTAGTAATTATTATCCAGTATATCCTCTACCATGCATTGCATTATACACGTTTCCAGATGTCCTCACTTTTATACCATGTCTTCAGATACTGATACATAAGGAATAAGGCAAGCTCAACCAAACCCACCAAAAGTATATTCCTGAACAACATTGAGGTATCCATAGTCAGGGTTGTGTCCAAAGATAACCACCATGGTGTTGTCCACAATGGCAGCAGTGTGTCCTGACGCTGTCAACGGTGGGCAGAGTTCGTTTTGGCATTCAGGCTGGTGCGGTGACAGCTGCGCCCATCGCAGTTCCTCAGGATCCCAGCGCCACAAGTCATTTGATGTGCGGCCATCCCGCAATGTTCCACCAAACAAATATAATTTACCCTGCAGAGGAGATATTAAAAAGGCTGTCATTCGGATACAAAAACACACAACCCAAAAGTATGCACAAGGCTCTGTTACGGTGGGGCTACATTTGGTTTCAATGAGCGTGATGATACCTGTGAAATTCAGCATTAACCCAACAAAATTAAAACTGCAAGCTCACTTGATTGTTTTCGAATTTTGAAGTTGCGTCCTGATAAACAACAACTCGCATGACGAGCGGTGTCTATCAGTACACTGAGAGCACCTGCTCATGAACTTTTACCCAAGTCCAAGTTTAAACGTGCATTGATCAAAATGACTCAGTTCCAACTTGCTTACTATTGTGCCCACTGTACTGCATTTCTAAGGTATGGCACGAAACATCAGCATGGTAAACACATCCCACAAAGAGCCTGTATAGGCAGGAATTATGAGACTAGCATTACTTCCAAGACATTCCGCCAGAAAAGATGCCATGGCACACTAGATCGTGTCCAGCAATGGCCATAGAGAATGCATATGAAAAAAAAAACAAGATGGTACACAGAACTTCCGCTTTCACTACAAATACCTCAAAACGGTACTACTTTCACAAACTTTATGAAGCGTCACGCTATAGTTAGCTTCAATTTGAGTGGTTGAAGAGCATGTTAAGGGGGCAGACTGGTCTTTGAGACCAAGAAGTGACAAAAAATTCATTTTTTAAAATTGGCATATTTGGTTTCTGCAAGTATTTTTCTGCCTCTCTGAAAGTTTTCACACACCAGGAAGTGGTAATTCTTTTGTAATGTCATTCTAACTGTCCAGATTCTTGGTGCTGTTTACATATAGAACCAGCAAAAAAATGGGGAACCGACTTCGAGGCTTCTTTATAATTTGCCGGCACTTGTGGCCGAAGCTCTACAACCAATTTATGAGCACCTTTATGGGAATTTCAAAACATGCGCACCATGACTGTTGCTTTTTGAAGAAACTGTGCGTTTTCAGTTTTTTACATTTTTCTCAAAGTAAATTTACGACTGTTCAATTTTGAGGCCTCAATATCTCTGCAGCTAGGGAAGTGAACCCAAATCATCGAGGCCCATCGCGCTTGCGATGGGCCTCGATTAAGAGAATGAGTATTTAGGTACACTTAGGTACCTAAATACCACTTACGGTTGGTACCACTTAGGTACCAACCGGTTGGTACCACTTAGGTGCTACGGTTGGTACCACTTAGGTACCAACCGTAGCACAACTGCTTATGATTTTGACAGCTGAGATTACCTCAACCGAATACTGCTTTCATACGGTCCTCACAAAGCGCATGATTGTGGCCATCGGGAAGTAGGTCTAACACTAGTGCTACGTAATGCAGAGGCCTGACAATGAGAGCACCGCGCTATGCTGAAACCGAAACTATGAATTCTCGGCTGAAAGTTCTTGAGATCCACAAATAGTCTGTGGCCAAAATTTCGCTTGATAAAAACTAGAAAAAACCTCGGACTATAATGCGAGTTTTTGTAGTACATATACTTGAAACAAATGTGGAAGTCAAACAGCCTCAGACCACTGTCATCTTACACAATAAAAAGAAACTTATGATTTTTCTTACTAAAAAAAATTAAAGAAGCCTGTTAAGGAACCTCCTTTGGCTGAAGAGCGTTGCGCTGATGCCAGAATAGCCTTGAATACTACACACCCCACCTAATTTGTCAAGAACTGCATGTGAAAGCTGGTGCCTTGGTGCCATGCTGTCCACTTTGAGATTATTGACATGAAAGACAGTGCCGTGTCGCCTCGCACAGAAATTGCTTCGCAGCTTTGTGTGATCTTTATGCTTGAGAGTGGAGAAGTTTTTGAGGCGTATTCAAGAACTTGACGTAAGTTTATCTGGTCAGAAATCAAGATGAGGAATGAGGATGAAAATACAGTTACTGACCAAGTTAAGGCGAAAACAGAGAGACGTTTCGGGCTCGTATGGGACCCGTACGAATCCTGGAATGTCCCATGTACTTAGTCAGTGACTGCATCCTTATCCTGAACAATTTCTTCGGCCATAACTTATTATACATTGTCTTTAAAATTTCTGAAAACATATAAACATAGCCATAAAATTGGCCCCAATGTATGTGCATAATTATTGTGAATTGCTTCAATTATAGTGCCATAATATTTTTATACAATCAATCTTCGATGTCACGAACTCATTTTTAGTGAGAAAGATGAAGTTAAGGAAAATTGGCGTAGTACGTATCATTGCCATGTTGGCTGAACCACCAATACTGAAGCTTTAGCAGACACTAGCGCCACAGTTTCCTAAAGTAAGTCTTACAAGAAACTGTTGAAAAGACCTCTTTTCACTTTACACAAGCTTCAACATAGCTCCAAACTGTAAGACACCTACACTCCTTCTCCAAGTTATTTTAAAGCGAGGACTAAAAAACAACACACTTCAACAAAGGCACAGAGAGGTTATTTTGTATAAAGAACAAATATACAAAGTTCAGAGGCTCGCCAAAAGTATAAAGGACGCACCCTGTATGTTACTACTGAATGGCCGTAGCGATTGGCTGGTGCACTTGTGGTTGTCGGCTTCACTGTGTGCCACTTTCGCGTGAGGAAATCATACCTGCAATGACACAACATGCTATAAGCAACCCTTATTCCAATTGACCAAGGCACAGGCCTGCCAATCAATCCCAAAACTTCGTGTCTAACAACGATTGGGCAATACCGACCATTTGCAGAAAAGTGCAAAATAGGACGAAACACAGATACTTTGAACTGTCTTGCAAGAAATCATTACCCTATGACGTAGCTTATTACGCTTAGCAATACTGACTGATTTCGCTCTGCAAGTATGCATGTGAAACACGAAAGATGTTACACTGGGATGCTTCAGGTTAACATTAAACACTTTGTTTCTCTCAGACTCTCTTTATCCTAAGCAAATGAGTGTTTTCGGATGCCTTTTGATACTTTCTTCATACTTCATTTTTTGAAAAAGGAAGTATGAAGAAATGCCTGTTTTCAATTGTTCACTGTGAGGTGAATGCAAGTTTGGTAACCCACTTTGCTCAAACTAAAGCAAAAACAAATTCATTTCCATTTGTAGAGCAGCACCATCAATACCATATTTTCACAAAAGTAATGTTTACGTACAATACCAACAAATCAATAATAACATAGAGTTTTTGCACAATTCAAACATGATATGTAATAAACCTCAATATAACGCAATTGCTTAAATGAAAATATTACACTTTATATTACATCATGTCAGGAACACCGTGTTTAGTATCTTAAACTCCATGATAGAGTATGCTTCCATGTTTAGTATCTTAAACTGCAAGATAGAGTATGCTTATCTACCAAGATTTCAATAAAGCTGAACCCTAGCATACGAGATATTGATACAAAAAACAATTGGGCACTAATAACATTGTTCATCCATATATATAGTTGGCCGCCTGATCTCCCATTCATTATACCTCATTCATAGGACACACCGGATGTACAAGACAACTGGTTGTTAAGGACAAGTCATTCTTCAATCTTGGTCATCAATTTCGCTTGTAAGAGACATTTCAACATTAAATGCAAGGCCATCAGCTGTTAACTACACTTGCGTTCATTGTGAAAACAAAGGGAAACAAAAACTGTGCACACTCCCTATTTACCATAACTGCAGCAGATGCACTATGGGTCAGTTGGCTAGAAAACGAGGAAAAATACCAGCAATGGGAATGCAATATAGAGAATCACTTCCATATTATCAAGGTGTGAACAGGTGCTGCCCGGTATAGCTCCTATTTAGGTGCTCTTATTTAGTAACAAAACAAACTGGTCTGCCAAAACAAATAAGCAAGGGCTGCCTTTTGGCTTGCCGTTGTTTTCACATGGCTGGGGTTTGCCTCTATAATGGCATTTTCCAATGATTGAGCAGCAGTACTACGTAGTCGAGCAGCTAAGCAACCCAAGGCACTTCGCAATGCTGACTAGAGAATGAATATGATAGGTCATCATCATCATCAGCCTCACTATGCCCAGTGCAGGGCAAAGGCCTCTCCCATGATTTGCCAATCAACTCGGTGTTGTACTTTCTACAGCCCTGTTATACCTGCGAACTTTTTAATCTCTTTGGCCCACCTAACTTCCCATCTCCCCTTCGTGTGTTAGCCTTCTCTGTGAATCTAGTCAGTTACATTTAATGACCAGCGGCTATTCTGCCTACGTGCTACATGCCCAGCCCATGTCCATTTCTTCTTCTTGATTTCAACTATGATATCCTTAACCCGGGTTTGTACCCAGACCCACTATGCTCTCTTCTTGTCTCTTAAGCTTAAGTATATCATTTTCCTTTCCATAACCTGCTGTGTCGTCCTCAATTTAAGCTGAACCCTACTTGTAAGCCTCCAGGTTTCTGCTCCGTAGGTAAGTACCGGCAATATGCAGCTGTTATATACCTTTCTCTTGAAGGTTTGTGGTAGATAACCATTCATGATTTGAGAATGCTTGCCAAATGTGATCCACCCATCCTTATTCTTCTAGTTACTTCACTTTCGTGGTTCGACTCCATGGTTACTACCCGTAACATAAGTAGACATATTCCTTTACAATTTCAAGCGTCTCTCCACCTATCACAAAGCGCTGTTTCCTGCGAAGGCTGTAGCACATTACTTTAGTTTTGTACATATTAATTTTAAATCCTACTCTAATGCTTTCCGTATCCAGTTCAGTAATCATGAACTGTGATTCGTCCCCTGAGTTACTCATCAAGGCAATGTCATCAGCGAACTTCAAGTTACTAAGGTACTTTTCATTAACTCTTTTCCATAACTCTTGCCAATCTAGGGCCCTGAAAACCTCCTGCAAGCATGCGGTGAATGGCATTGGAAAGATTGTCTCTCCCTGCCTTACACCCTTTTCTATTATGATTCTGTTGCTTTCTTTATGGAGCACTGTGGTGGCAACTGATCCACTATAGATTTCTTCCAGGATGTGTATATATCTTTCGTCGAAACCCTTATTCCGCAGTGTCTGCACAACTGCTGAATCAAATGCCTTCTTGTAATCTGTGAAGGCTATGTACAGTTGTTGAGTGTGTTCTGAGCATTTCTCTATCACCTGATTGATAGTACGAATGTGGTTGATTGTTGAGAAGCCTGTTCGAAATCCTGTTTCTTCCTTCGGTTGATTGAATTCTAATGTTGTGTTAATTCTGTTCGCAATAAACCTCTACCGGGGTACGTCACAGTGTGATGTACCCTGGTAGAGGTTTATTGCTAACAGAATTGAGTGGGGTACAGTCACTTGGTGCTTGAAGCAAGTTTTTGTGTCTTTCTGAAAGCTTAATCCTCATCTTACAATGGCCTTATTAGCTGTGGTACGTCTCAGAGAACGTCTAGGTGTGTGGTAAACTGCGTGATGAAATATTTGCCATGCTAGCTGGCTGTTTAGCTCGGAGAAGTGAACACACGGGGCGGCCTGTGCGAGGAACAGTGGAATCGTCTTCGAAAATCTGCAATGTTGATTGTGACGTGTAGTGTGCGTTGAAAAGCATCGGCAATATTGCTTCACCTTTATTGAGGGTGAAACTGAGAATATTGTGAGTGGTGTGTGCAGTGTAATTAACGCGATGCGTCATATTTGTGAAAACACTGGCATTCGCTGTGAGCTGGTGGCAGTAACCGGTTTGTCGACGACATTGCACAATTTCACATTTTAGTCACGGTAAAATGAATTTGACGCGATCATGTGCGAGTGGGTACACCTCAGCGTTTGCAAGGCGTGCAAAAAGAAAAAAGTGCCTCATCTCCAGGTTGAAAGATAAGACTACGAATGAGCTATAAGCATGTTCTAGCGTTGTCGAATCTGCATATACGGTTTACCGCGGTGAATACGTAAACCTAGTAAAGATATAGCTCATGTTATCGGAGACCTGGTACGTCTTAATTGAAACAGCGGAGATTTTTGTTTCTCATATACTTCTTACTTTTATGGCTCGATCATTATGAAGTGACAATGCGCATTAGAAGTTTGTGTATCGGCTCTAAAGAAGCAATGTAGGCATGAAAATACATTGTAGGTGTCAAATGCAACAAGGTATTTGTGCAAAAATCGTGTTATCAGGTTTTGAATCGCATGATTTATCAGTGGATTATTGAGAAGCGCCGGGGCAGAATTTCACTTTAATTTTTATGAGAATGTGTTATTAATTTTTATGAGAATGTGAGAAAAATTATTTCCCTGTTTTTTTCTTCTTTTTTTTTTTCATTCATATCCAATTATCTAACCGGGGTTTCGATGGCATCCCACCACTGCCACCAGTTGATGCAGTCGGGAGTCTGCTTAGAGGACCAGAGCCAGCCAAAGTCTCGGGGAGATGTTGAGGAGAGTAGCCTGGAGCTGTTAACAGTAACTTTTATTTACGTTATCCACTGGTAGCGTGTAATGATGGGGGAAGCATCATGGAAGCTCTCTTATGGAAGCTTTATTGGAGCGTCTCAGCGCTCGTGTTTATGCCCTGGTCTTCCCAGGATTCTATGCAGGGAAAACAATTGAGGCCAGGACAGTCCACTGAAAATGCCATTTTCACCTCTACCCTCAAGAGAGGAAGGTGAAGCACCGCCTCCTTCCCAACCCAGGAAAGAGGCACGCCCAGTTTGTCCCATGGCGGGGGAACAAACACACACGACACAACCCAGAGCAAGGACGTTTGGTCGTACGTGCAGATAAACTGCGTGGTCTGTTTCGATGATGAATGTGCAACACGGACAGACCAAGGTGTGTGGAAAACGGCAGCAAGAAGGCACCATGAAGAACATGGGAAACGCATCTGAACAGAGATCCCAGACGCTTGGCTCATTGCCCGCTGCAACACAGAGACGACCACCTTTTATAAGCAGTCTCGACTGCCAATAGCTCTTCCTAGGACGTCAGTTGGTCGGGCATGTTCAAAGGGTTTTTGATCAGAGAGCCGACTGCAATGGAGAATTCCAAGTACTACTGTCGTGTTGTCGCCGCTTTTGGGGCATTCCTGGGGCCGCTAACCCAGAAGAAATCAGGGTAGGCTCGGCCACAATGTCCCACGCGTATAAGCGGCACCAAGCTAGGGAGGCCGATCATAACATACGATGACAAGTTTGCGCAGTGAGTGAGAATCATATCCGTGACAGTGCGCAAAGTAGCCCAAAACCATGCTACCGCCAATGCAGTACCTGGTTTAGAACTGCATTACACTTGCCGCGATGGAAATCGAGTAAGTGTACGTCCATGCCATGCATATATTTTTCTCAAAGTGACAGTCACCGTTTCCATGAAACATTCACTTTTGAAAAAGGTAAGATTATTTTATGGCTGCCATCTACGTGGGAGAAGCCCACTGCGTGTTAGTCCCATCTCTCAAGACTCTAAATGAAGTTCCTCCATCCACCCATCCATCTACAGCAAGTAAATATCCACACTATATCCTGACCTCCTCCTTTTAGAAGCTGTGACTTTAGAACATAGCAATGTAGGAATTTCTATCGAAGGAGAGCAGGCACACACTGCTCAGAAAAATGCCACCAGCGGAACTTTCTTCCCAACCAGCCCCTGCTCCGAGGGACGGTAAGGCAGGCGGGGTGCCTGCAGTGACGTCACACTGTTTGCAAACAGTAAGAGGTCTATTACATTTGTAAATAGCTTGCTACGACGCCGAGCAAGCTTATTGGCCTCTAATTCTTCAATTCCTTGCCGTCCCCTTTCTTATGAATTAAGATGTTAGCATTCTCCTCAGATTTTGGTACCTTCCCCGCCAGGAGACACATCGTAAACCGGGTAGCTAGTTTTTTTAACTCAATCTGCCCTCCACCTTTCAGCAGATCTGATTACCTTATCCTCAGCAGCAGCAGTTTTGTTCCTTTGCATTCCCTTCGACTTTAGTCATTACTGGCGGGATGTCATCTGGGTTACTGCTGATTCTTATATTATAGTCGTGGTTCCCCGGCTGCTTTACAGATCATTGTATAACTCCACCACTACTTTAACTATCCTATACATATTGGTAGTCACTTTGCCTTCCTTGTCCCTTAGTGCATATATTTGATTTTTGCCTATCCCTAGTTTCCTTTGCACTGCTTTGATGCTTCCTCCATTCTTCAGAGCGTGTATAGTATGTGTTTTTACTTTACTCATTGCCGATTCCATGTCCTCGCAGAAGCTTTTAACTGATATGTCATCATGGCTGAATGTAGGCACGTAGGCTGTACCACCTTCATCGTGTGTGTGTGTGTGTGTGTGTGTGTGTGTGTGTGTGTGTGTGTGTATATATATATATATATATATATATATATATATATATATATATATATATATATATATATATATATATATATATATATATATATATATATATATATACTCATCCCCTGATGAAGGGAGGTCCCCTCCCGAAACTGTTGGGAAATAAATATATTTATCCTTGTTGACAACGCTCCCGTTGTGCCATATCCCATACATATATATATATATATATATGATACCCTCAAGGCCAAAATGCGCTGAAGAGGGGATTGGATAAATACAGGAAAATACAAATAAAACAGTGCAGTTGACTCAGTTTCTTCTTTTTCTCAAAAAGAGAAAAAAGAAGAAAAAAAGGGTGGCCAGACAACCCATGGTTGTTTGGCCACTCGTGTGTGCACTTTTTATTTTATTTTTTTTTTCCCAATATACACGTGCTATGCATATCTGGAAGTACACACAGGCACAAGTGGTCATGTGACCAATTAGCAGTATGAACCCTTCATCCCTTGCTCTTTTTTTTGCTTTTCTTTCTTTCTCTCTCTCTCTGCTCGGCGATGACATAAAAGCGCATCGGAGCATAGTAAATTTTGTCTGATGAAGATCGGTTTCCGATCTAAACATCACAAATAAAGTTTTTTAGAAGCGTATATTTATTTTTTCCTATTTCTAAGGCAAACAATGCCAGACTTTTCATATATATATATATATATATATATATATATATATATATATATATATATATATATATATATATATATATATATATATATATATATACATATATATATACACACACAAACGGCACGTTTTCGAACTTCTGACTTTGCTAGCTTAGGCCGGCTTAGTGACCTGAATGGCCCTTCTTCTCACACGTTTATTCTCTCCTAACTTCTTCCTGTCTCGCTCAATTTTGACACTGTTAGCTTCAAAGTGTCCGCAATATCGGAGTTTTTCTGATTTTGAATGTTTGCACTCCTACTTTGACATTTCCTGTCAACTGACGAGTTCTGTTTTGTGAGCTAATCGGCTACTTTTATGTGATTGTTACATTGAGCGTATACGTCCTGGGCGATTGGAGCGCATGAAAAGTAAATGCAAAACATTTCCAACTGCTAAAAGAATAAACTGGCACTGCCTTTAAGGTTCTATTCGATTTTGTTGGCGCTTTGGAGTAACAATTAAAACTGTGGTAAATAGATACAGCAGTGGTCCTCAGTCGGGAGTCTGATATGCGTACTACTAATTACATATACAGTTAGCCTGATAACGTAGAATAGTGAATGAAAATGTGAGAAACGAATTGTTTCTAATTGTACAGAGCGGCGAAAGGCGAGAAATTTCGCACAAAAGTAATGACATGTTTGCATCACTCACCGCCTAGAGTCAGCCTAAATCGATAGACCACCGATGATTTTCGGCACCACACACATACACAGCGATAAGTCCACGCGACGCGTTCGGATAATGTGTAATGATTGAAACGCACACAGTAGATACATTAAAGAAAATGAAATAAATTGGAGCATGAACAAATTGTGCTGGGAGAAGCAAGGTCCTATGACATGGTGATACTGGAGGACCTAAGCGTTCATAATTGAAAAGGCCTTCTTCAACGGCACGAAACTTCTACGAGCAAGCGTGCACTCTTCTCCATTCTAACATACCAATTGCACCGATCCTCAGACGTTGAAGAACTTCACACTGCAGCGCTTGGCGGTGGAGGATTCCCATTTTTTTTGGCAAACTTCATAACAGTAAGGTTACATTTTGCCGTATATATAATTACTGTAGCCCATCGCAAGAGAACACTAAAGACACAACTGACAGATGGTGAAACCTAAACTTTCAAATAAACCAAGCATGCGTTGCAGCGCGGATGCAGAGAATGAGAGAAACAGTTGGCTCGACAGGCCCAAAAGGTTATCGCATGCCTCCGGTGCCGAAATTTCTCTGTGCCAGGACACGAGCAAGCATTCTGACAGTGTTATAGATGAAGAGATAAAGGTGTTCAAACGTTCGAGCAGTTCCGGCGACCAGTCAACAGCTTTGAGTGTTCGTGCATGGCATTCTGGGGACCCTAGTTCGGAGGAAGCCCTCCGAAAAAGGGACTTTGTACTCACAGTCCGTTTGACTGTACATAAAACATGATCGGTGACAGTAGTTAATTCCGAAAGCACTTTTACTTCTACCTTCTTTAAAGGCTATGTTCTGCTTCTGCTTGACACATGACCCCAAAAATGAAAACCTGCTACCTCGTTGACACTGACAACATGTCTTTTGCAATCACACAAACACTAAACACTAATCACACAATGCACTAAGCTGCTCAGCTTCACCGATATTTAACAGCTTATGAGCGTACCTCATAAGTTATGAGGTCATTTCAAGAGTTGCGCACCGGAGTACAAGGGCACCTCTTACTCTACAGATTATTTTGAATCTCTAAAATACTGGGTGAGAGTGCTAGGATTAACATTTTATTTCTTTTCAAAAGCATTCTTTTTCTTCTGGATATGTGCAGTCATGCAAATTAAAACATAACCTCTTCCTAAGATTACATTTTAGTGGTAACAGTCAATTGCAAAGAACACTGAACAAGCAGAAAAGTGCACACAGCCTACTTGGCGATCTGCTGATCCAGTTCTGTGAGGCTTTCCCCGCCAAGAACCCACATGGAATCTCCCAAGACAAGTGCCTGGTGCATAGCCCGGCCACGAACCCAACCAGTAGCTGACTGAGCTTCATACAGTGGAGCACCATCAGCAATGCTGCAGTCGTCACCTGAGCAAGGTAATTTATTTGCGTCTGAATATCACCATCTATCTAACAATGGCACAAAAAGAAACAGAACAGCCAGTATGCGAGGTATTTCATCTTAAATATAGGAAGAAAAGATCTGGCAATGAGGTTTAGGTGGAAAAATAATCATGATGAAAAAGGAAGTCATTGGGAACACGATCACTTGAAACAATGGTCATATAGCCAACAAATTATAGTAAGTCCTTAACTGTGAAGAAGCACTAAAATGCAACAAGACAAGTACGCTTGCCAAACCGAGGTTGATCATAAGATAAAACAGGATAGGATGGCAGTTATACCACAGCAAAATATAAAATGAACACTTTCTCAGGCACAGCTAGAACCACTCACTTCTACATGATTCTTTTTCACCCCAGAATGTTTTGACACGAATCGATACCAACATTCTGAGCTTACATTTTTTGTTAACAAGACCTTCCTTTGTGAACATCTTAATAGTAATAAAAAAATTCCCATATGTCTCAAATGCGCTCTTCACCCCACTCAAAAGTTTTTAACTGCCACCACCAGCATGTAAACTGGAATTCCTTACATTCCAGTGTTACAGAAAGTGGCTCTGGACAAACCGTTTGATTCTGTACAAATACATACAAACATGACTACTACTGTGACAGTAACACTGTTAAAGAAGCACTGGTCTGCTCTGAGCAATCAACAAACTAGTTTCCTCACTCGTGCACTAATACCATATTAGAGTTAAGACTCATTCTAATTAAACATATTTTAGCAAAGCACCTATCGAATGAAAAATTTTCATACCCCCCCCTTCCTCCTGGTACTCATGGGGTTCAATGTTGTCATCAACCTCAATTAATGAACTTGGCCATGAAACCCAATTTTACTAATCTTTTCTTCAATAAATGAATAAAAAAGCAGTAATTTACTTCTAATTCTCGCACGAACTGGCATTTCTTTGGGCATCCGCTCTAGCACTATTGTGCTAAGGCATGTGTAGGTACTGTAGCCACAATCCTAGCTTTATTTCAACAGGGCTGCATACCACAATCATGCACAGAACAGACTAAGCAGTTGGTAGCACTCTTACCAGATGGTACTAGGGTTGGGGGCGGTTGCTTTTGTTAGTTTATGATTTATGAGACAGAACTAACTGATCCTTTTTTGGCAGCTTGCTCATTCAGCGAGCTATCATCACTGCTACATTCAATCACCGTATCTTTGCATATCAGTAACCTGCCATAGTGTCACATGACTGCCTAACTGGCCTGCATTGCCCAAGCATGGAGCCCCCCATGTTCAGGGGACAAGGGAGGCTCCATGTCTGCCACCCTTGCACTGCTCTCGCAGGTTTTCTACATGTGCAATGGAAAGTTTACGACCAAAACAATGCAGTCATAGCTTTTAGCTGTGGCTACATTACAGTTTTAGATATTGAAGGAATGAGAAATCTTTCTGAATTTTATCTCTTGATTTAACAAAATAACTTGAGCGTGGCCATCACATAATACATAAAGTTTCAGCTATACTAGTTTCCACACTGTATATTACTACTAATATTTTTGTCCTAGCTCTCTTTTTAAAGAATAATCTGTCCTATTAATCCCTTTTACCTTGAAGTCTATTTATTTATGAAATCTTGCATCAGATAAATCCCATGCTATAGGTTCACCATGACTGCCTCAACAGTAACAATTAATCATTCTGTATCTCAATGACCGCATGAATGATTCAGGAAGAGGTCAGAATGACATAAAGGAAATGGGAAAGCGATACTGGCAGATAGAAATAGCATACATAGAAGACGACATCAAAGGCAGGAGGAGCAAGAATATAAATCTGAAAGGCAGGACCATAACAGCACTTCACAATTCAAGTACCACTGCTCACCTTTAAAAAATGGGTCACAGATACAACGCCGCTCCTCCTTGTCACAAGAACCATTGTTACAATCTTGAGGGCACACTTGGGTGCCACAGTCATTTCCTGTCCAGCCTTGAGAGCAATGGCACACACCATCCACACAATCACCATGGAAGGAACAGTTGTGCGAGCACCCGTTGACGCTGTGCGAGAAAAATGCACCATACAAACACATACTATCGTCTTCAATAACCTTCTCTACGTCTTACCAGTATTGAAATGGTCAGTTTGAAATTACTGCGGCTGTAAATTTTCTAGCTCTAGGCCATACCTCATACTTAACTGTCTTCCTTAAGCAGCCATAAGAAAGCACAAAAATGCTAGGCTTGCACTATATAAGCAGTTACTTTTTCTATTTGTCACTACGAATAGAGCTCTGCAATCATGCTTTAACCATAAACAAGAGTAGAAATGCTTTCAAAATAGTAATTTACAAGCATTCACCTCTTGTATTCCTTTCAGAAAATAGTTATATGCATACATTCACATGCCTACTTGACAATGACTCCCTCTCACTCTAAAGATTGCTACTAGTCAACATAGTAAAAGCTAATTAATTCTGAAAATTTGATTCCGATGTGTTCCATGGTCCCGGCCAGTTTATGCATTGTTTAATGGCATCAAATTCCCATTTATGTGGTCATATTTGACCAAAACTCTGTTAATATGGATGATACTCCAAGTACACCGAGCGCAAAGTGCCGTGAATGAATGAAAATGGCATTACAGACAGCCAGAACAGCCATGGGCTTTCAGAGAGGCATGGTTGCCATTCACAGTAGGGTATGTTCGGACCACATTTGGTATTAGGACATGAAAATCTTGACCAGTGTTGACATTGAGAACAAATTTGCACATGACAAAAATTGAGGCTTTTTCACTGCTCCAATGTAAAGCAGTTACTGGATTTACATATTTATCAAGAAAATTAAAGTGAATTGATATATAAACATTTATTGTATTCCTAATATTCTCAGTAATTCAGCACTCAGTAAATTAGGACAGTTTTCCGCTCCTGTGCAATCTGAATTAACAATCTTTTATTGTAGTAATAGTGAGAGAAAGTGCCAAAAAGTTGAATTAAATTACAAAAAAAGTCCTTCAAATGTCACATTGTCCAGGAACCATGTCATGACAATATAACATGGTATGGCTTTGTGTCAGAAAGCTATACCATAGGCTACGAGACATGCTATACTGGATGGATCATGATACTCTTACTTCAGGGAGCTGGATAATGCATACTTCAATTCAAGCACGGAAAGCTTTTCAACTTGATCAGGATGTCTATACTGCACCCAGCAACTGAGACCCCAATCGCACTGCTTAGTAACATTAGCATACCATAACCACTCTGCCACAAATGGTGGGCCTTCAGGTAACACAGAAACACAGTGACACAAAATTTGCAGCGTTGGCAATTTTTGTCAGCTGCGCTGACTAATAACCAACTTTGTTTTAAATGGCACACACCACACAGTCAATAAGATGGCAAATTCAGTAACTACAGAATCATTTCACACACAACACCTACTGGTACAATGCTAAGGAATTTGCACCACATACCTGTAGGTTAAGTTAAATCCGCTCATATTATATACAGCGTCACTGTAAAAATGAACAAAGGCACTCCCAGAATGAGTGACGATTTCTGGAAGCTTTGTAGAGCTTCCTTTTGACAAGAGCAGGCCACTGAAAGAAGAAAAAATAGAGTAAGCCATTCATTTAGTGTGAAGGTGGATGACCAGCAACGCACACAACACAGGCAACACAGAATTTTGAACTATAGCCGATTACACATCCAGCAACTAAATCTTAAACGTCTGCATAGAAAGTCCATTCTGAATTTATAGTATTTTCGTGTTTTCCATTTTAGCAGCATGGCACTTGCATTTTTTGTTATTCTTGTTGTTCTATTCTTTGTTTTGTGACATGCATCATCTTGTCTGGCTTGCCACATACACCTAGCATTTTGTGCACCATCTTAATTTGGGTTGGCCACCTGTGTGTTCATGTTTGGTGGACCGCTGGAGAGTGGTGGGGTTTGGACAATTAGCCTGGCATGTATGTTCTTGCTGACACACAAAGAAAACATACAAAACACTAGCCATGTGCAGCTTTGCTGTTAGAACTGCACGCATTTGCCGTCACAAAAATTCCTACTTCATGACGAATGAAAAATACAAAATAAAGAACAGTGTTTCAAATGCATCTACCACTTGTAAATGAGAATGGTGTCACAACCAACTTCACAGCAGACCAGAGCTTGAAGGAAAGTAGATTTTGAACACACTGAATGGGTTCCCATTTTCTAACGCCTCGTCTCCACATAGCACTGTTACCTTCGAAATTTAAAGTCATTTAAGTGGTATTTTTCCCCACCATGATGCAGATTCTTAAGATGGTTAAAAAAAAATCTTGCTAGAATCAGGATGGTTTCCAGCATTCAGGACTCGCACCTGACTTTCAGAAAAAAGTACGTCACAGCAGAATAAGTTTTATCATTTTCACAAATAATTGCACAAAAAAAGTGTCTCCAAAAGTAGCATCCGAAAAAGTTGGAGTGGCAAAGCTCATTGCTGAAAAATTCTTTGCAGAATTCGAGCCTGAAATGCAACTGCAATCTACTACTTACTATCTGGTGTTAAGTATTTCTCTCGACCTAACCTGTTCCAGCAATCCTAATAGGCTGCGTGCTAAAACCCGTTTGTCTCGACTGCAATTACGAGTGCCGGCCTGCTTGTCATCCACAAAGTACACAAGCCTAACTACTGGACTATATCAGTCACCATGTTTCATGCCAAATCCAGATTCCTCAGAGGGGAAAATATAGCTTATAGGATACATTTCCTCACAATGACTTCTTAAGTATGGCTGTTTGGTGCCATAGTGCCATGTTTCTGCAGCCCAGGCATGCAGCCAGTATCCCCTGGCTGTGACAGAAAAACTTCGCCGTGGCACTACCTGTATCTGTTGGGTAAAGTTCTTCACGCAGCTAACATGTGGCAAGAGGGGAATGAATCATAAGGGAAGGCAATGGTTCAATACAAAAAATATAATAATAAAACAGCACATGGACGCTACAGGTACAAGAAAATGTTGCCACCAAAGGAATCGACTCTAAAATTAATCAAAAAATATTAGTCTCATAAGTAGCACCAGGGTAAAGACCAAGAACTTGTAGGACTGGTGGTGTCCCACTGGCTTGGAAAAGGAATGTTTCGCAAGATACAGTGCCGAAAAATGAAGCTGGAGTGAAGGATAGCAAAATGCTTCTAAGACAGCAGCTTGCTCGATAAAGGCCTCGCAGCTGTTCTGCTCAAATCTGTTGCTGCCACTGCAAGCAACCCACCACACCTTCTCTTGTGTCAGGTCAGAAGGAATGTGAGAATTTAGCAAGTACTTTGGTGAACAATCCATTGTTATTTAGCATATTTTGGCAGCGGGTTTCAGTTACTGACTGTCTGGAGCAGCACAGCATTGGCTACCTCAACCTTGGTGATCTGACCAGAACTGTTGCTTTATAGGGAGCAGCTACACTCGTGCTTTAGCCCCCTGGATTCAGTATTACAAGGTCCAAAAGCTGGAAATCATTGTACCACAATTCCATAAGTAATCAGCTTTCCAAAATCCAGAAACAGGTTTCACAATGAAAAAACATTTACTAGCTGCACATATGCATATACATTTCTTCTACAGAGCCCAACGCTCTGCAGGACAGAGATAGCAACATTTTCTCACATGGTCGACATACAGCAATATCTAATGACGTTTCTGTAGCTTTCTTTCTTAGCTTTCTTACACAGTCGCACAGTAAAGACATCTACATACACAGATTATCAATAATGAAGTGGAAAGGTTAGCTACTTAAAAGTGACACCTGGTATTTCAAAATATGTGAAAGCTTCTTTTATGAAAAAGGGAATGATTGTGGATCCACACTCATTACTGCAATATCAGCTACTGACTTGACTGAAATCTAGTAGGCATGCTGGTACATGCAACAGTGCTCATGACAGACTGCTTTAAGTTAAGCTTTAGTTAAGGTTTCAGGCTTAAATCTACCCCATCTTTTTACATTCATGGTATTTATAAATGCATAGATGTTTAAAGAATATGCTAAATTTATGTTATGTAAATGCATATTTTCTAACATTTTGGGCATAGGTATCACCAGTATTGTCAACCAATTTTTGAAGAATGCATCACGATCACAATTACCCTACTTTACCCTACGCAACTTTCTCCATTACCCTACACTTTACCCCATGCCTATAAATAGCATACTTTAACAGTAATAACGTAAAAACTATACTTCAATCCAGGACACGCAGAAGTAAGGTATCGCTGAAGTCAGTAGCAGCTCAAAGATCTGAAAATTAGTTTAAAAGAGAGAGCTAGCATTCCAGTACTTGCATGGGATGAGTGTTGACACACAATTCAAAAAAAAAAAAAAAAAAGAACTGGCAGACTTATCAGTAAGTATACAGCTATCAGCAGGTGTGGAATGATAATAAAGACCATTAGGTAAAACATTCTTGAGGTGGAAAAGATGAATTGGAGAGAAGCCGTGGAAAGAAAACAGCCTGCTGAGTAACCACCCCAAGGGTTAAGACAAAATAGGATACACTTTACAACACAACTGAATAGGAACCACTTTGCTCTTGAAGCAGACGTTGGGTAGTCTTTCACCGCATGATTATAAATTGAGAACAAAAGACCCCCTCGACGCTAAATTTGGAAACGCGAGATGCTTGTGTTGTTTGATAGTCCTACATGAGGGGCCACTTCCGACTGGTTATTAGCAATAAGTGTCGCTTATACGATATTTTAATTTGGTTTTAAAGTTAGGGTGCATGCTCACCTGAGTATTCAGGTGCAATCAACATTTTCTGTAGTTTGACGTAGACAGAGGCCCCCTCGTTATATTGCAAAGGTCAATCAATCAAGTATTTCTGTAGTTTGACGTAGACAGAGGCCTCCTCGTTATATTGCAAAGGTCAATCAAGTATTGTTGGTGTCCGAGAAAATTTAAGGAGCATACACAATACCCCGATTGGCACCTGGCGAGGATCAAGTACTGTGGAGCAAGAGGGGTTTGGCCAGCCCTCTTGCTATTACCTTTTGGCTCTATTGTTCGCTGTTCTAAAGATAGTTTTGGCTGCTTATGCCCAGGAATGATTTTTTATTTTTCTAAGGGGGGACACATTCAAAGCACCCACATCGTTTCATTTTTCATCGCCTGCAGGTTCCCCTCTTTGAAAACAGCGCGTTCAGCATCATCCACGCTTGAGCGCCCATACTCTCAAGCACTGCCCCTCTGCTCGAGGGCTCTAGTTTTCTATGGTATTTAGGCTGGCGAACTAATGCAAAATCGTTCTAAATTAATAAGATTAGCATTAATTGCATGAAGCGCTAAAGCATCTACAATTCAATTTCGGCATAACCAGATGCAAAGCTACAAAGTACTGTAAAAAAGTTGCAAAAAGTTCCAGTTTCAGGGGTCCTTTAAGTAAAACAATGTCAAATGCAATAGTTTGGTTAGGAAACTAAGGAGCATGTTTTAATCTAAATAAAGGTATCCACTCGTTTGTATATTAGGCCACTAGCATGCAAGAAGCCTTGAGTTTCAGGGACATGGGAAAGGTAAACAGGTTGGCGATATATCTCATTAAAGGATGACTGAACGACTGGCGGCAGAAAGCAAAAAAGAAAAAAAAATTAAATTGCAGAAAAACTAAGGTCAGCCTAAAGCACAGAAAGTTGGTCTGTGAATTTATTAGATTTTTGTCATAAAATGAGAATCCTGACCCTCTAGTGCCCTATGTCGCAAATTCACGACATACTGAAAAACTTTGAGATAAGGCACAAAATGTGCGTCACCTTTAATGACGGCTGTCAAGTACTCACGGAGCATGTTGCTTTCAGCGTGAAAAATCTAGGACCGTCTCGTCTAAGGTATTTTAAGCTAGAACCAATTGTTGTACAGCTGATGGCAGAAAGCGCATGAAACAGCTCCCACTTCATTTTTTTTCTCGCCTTGGTAAAGTAAGATCTATCTTCAATCTTTTTGTTTATTTGGTGTGTATGCACTCAGGCGGAGGCACACAACATGTTACGTAGTTCTGAAGTACGTTTTTTGTTGCAAGGTCCTCGCTTCTGTGGCATATGGAGAATTTGCAAAATACGCAAAGGTATGCATTAAAGTTGATTTGATTGATATGTGGGGTTTAACGTCCCAAAACCACCATATGATTATGAGAGACGCCGTAGTGGAGGGCTCCAGAAATTTCAACCACCTGGGGTTCTTTAACGTACACCCAAATCTGAGCACACGGGCCTACAACATTTCTGCCTCCATCCGAAATGCAGCTGCCACAGCCGGGATTCGATCCCGCGACCTACGGGTCAGCAGCTGAGTACCTTAGCCACTAGACCACCACGATGGGGCGGTATGCATTAAAGTTGCTCTTTGAATAATTTAACTGTGGGATCATGTGAAGGTTGCTATTTAAAGCTGGAAAATGAAAACAACTTTTATTTTCTTCTGCAGTTTCATATTTCAGGCATTAAAAGGTTAATTACACTCGAAAAGATTAGGCCATAACGTAATAGAAAAAAATGCATTGAGCTTGGTAGAGTAGAGTGCTGGTCACCACCCCGTTTAAAATTAATGCTTTTTCATCCATCCATCCACTGTCATAGAACAGAAATCACATGGTCCCTTATGCATTTACCAAACATGACTAGAAGGCTAAAGCCATTTACTTTTTTCTTCTTCTCAGTCCATTGGTCTGACCCCCCTTCGACTCTCAAAAGATTTCTGCACCTGGTGCGACTTGCAATGCCTCCAAGATAAAGAGGCAATGCAAACTATCGCCACCTCACATGCCTCCGTGATTGACCCATTTATGACCAGGTGATTACATCAGGAGATGATGTCAATTTTTGACATCACATTCTGATGTCACCATGACTTCATGGTGACATCACAAATTCTGACAATCTGTGATCTCAAGATGTCGTCACGAGGCCGCATCATTATACATAGAGATTCTTGCATCACTCCCGTTGACACCAATGATCATTTTTCGTGTTTTATTTAAGGTTTTCACCTCTATTACCACCACCGCAAAACATAAAAGCCCCTACCCACAATGAATCAATGGGAAATGACGGTGTAGGAAAATAACTATCACTGAGAAAAAAGAAACAATGCTAACACAGGAATTCTTGATGTACTCTTTTTTTGTCTCTACCTTATCCTGGTGGCACGCAAATTAAGACAGTTAGTTTATATTCATTCAAAGAAAGATTGTGTTTCAGGATCTCTTTAGGAATGTGTTCTCGGACATCTCACTCTCGATCGTACAAATTTTTTGCTGATTGACGACGAGCAACATGTGGAAATTACCCTACATTTAATTAGAAAATCATGCAACCGCTCTGCTACCCCATGCCGGCCGAAAAATGCTGAAAATACCCTAGACGTAGGGTAACTACTCTACAGCTGGCAACGCTGGTGTGCACCGATATATGAGGACACTAAACATTTTCATTTATATGCTTGGTTGTGAGTACTCGTACTACTTTTTTTTCTGCCCCCTATTTTCCTGCAAGCACAATGATCTGCACTGTTTCTTATACGGGTGCGCACATTTTGAATCTTGTAAAACTGATGCTTTGCATAGCTTTTTATTCCTGTCCTAGTGCCTTTTATTTTTGCAAGAACAATTCTTGAATTTTCTTTTTTGTAGGCAAAGAGTACTGTATAAAATCTGTCTGTCTTCCTATGCTACACCACTGACTCGAGTAGTCTACTAGCTTGGGACATTCTGGTGTCATAAAGCCACAATAAGCAAATTGTAATCCTAAATCACCGTCATGTCATCAGTTATTATATTGTCATCATGGTTGATGTACTATAACCATCAATTCACTACCTTCATGCCACAGTCTTTACTCCATCATTGTCACAAAGCCGTCATCCCACCATTTCCACAGTATGAGTAACACCGAGATATTATCAGAAATATCATTCTGCAGTAGTTATGGCATCGTAATATTTTCTATTGACATCATTCATTTTTCATCATTCCACTGGAATCACAAGCCGCCCATGTTGTGCTGTTATCACTGCATCATCGCCATGCATTTGTAATGTTGTCATGATGCCGTCATCACCACTGTTGTGAAGCTCAATAAATTAGCTTAGATTGAAAAATTATACCTTACGAACACTGGTGTCATTAACTTCACCTCCATGTTTTATTAACAGACAAAAAATCGATGTCAAAAGTTTTACTTTTGAATTTTCCGTCAGAATGTCCTGAGCGTCAGTCACTGTGTCTGTCTTATCTTTGCCTCAGTAAGTTTTCTCGTCTTTTTGCACTGTAACATAATGAATGAATACTAGCTTGCCCAGTTTACTGTTCTCCCATCACGACATCAAAGATTTCCAAGTTTTTTTGGCCACACTGGCTCAACAAAATTTCATAAAACATGGTACGTAATGTCTCTGGCTCCCTGAAGAAGACAATGCACTTCATTTTTACCGATCAAGAACTATGCAAGCTGTAGTAGATGCCATCAAAATGTATGACGTCATGGCGATTGGTGCGGGAGCTTCAAGGTGGAGTAGGCACCCACATTTTATTTTTATAAATTTTCTCGCTTACCAAGTGTCTCACAGTGGCAAGCCTGGTGTTTTTGGTATGGTGGAGGAATAATTTACAGATAAAAAAGTTTTTCTCTTTAGTTTCCCTTGAAGAAAGCCCTTTAAAATATTATATAGTATAAAGTAGAGATGCTATAGCGACTGCCCTCTTTCCTCATACAGTGTACGGTATAGGCAGTTACCAATGCCTGCTGCACCATCTACCTAACTTCTGTTTGTCCTAGACTGTGGCTTTATTATTACATGAATGTCATTCCATAGCTGTCGTCATGCAATCATGATGTCATCATGTTCATGGGTGACCCTGCGAAACGGGCCACTCCAAGAGGCTGTCACATACAACTAAAAAGTAGAACTTTAACAACAACCACTACAGATTGTAAATAGAAGCATCTTCAGCAATATGGCATGTTGCTGCACTGCTTGAATATTGATTGCATTAATATTAACAGTCACTGCAAAGTGGTTCTACCCGAATCTGACTTGTACAAGTCCTTTATAATTCGCATTTGCTGTCAACTACAGTCACTGCAAAGTGGTTCTACCCGAATCTGACTTGTACAAGTCCTTTATAATTCGCATTTGCTGTCAACTTGGCTCATCTGCTCGACCACCTGCTACCAGCAACATCCTGGCACTTACTTCAACACAGTGCCCAACTGTTGCTTATGCATGCATGAAAGGTCGATTAAAATACAAGAGGCCATGTTAAACCTACCATAACCTAGGCTGAGCACTACACTTACGAGTGTAGCTACACAAGGTGTGTTAAAAAAACAAACAAACTTTTGTTGTAAAGTTTTCAGTGCTTCTAGTACTACATTCTAAGCACTGCCCTCTCAAGGTAGTCCCCTCTGCATGCAATACACTGTTCCCATCGTTTCTCCAGTTTTAGAAAAACCACCCGGAAGATAATTTCTCGGATGGCAAAGGTCCACATTGCACTTAATCTCCTCTACAGTTTGGCAACAATATCCTTACAACATTGTTTTAAGTTTAAAAAACGGGAAAAAGTGCTAGATCTGGATCCCTTGATTGCAGTGGATGGGGCTATGGAAAAGGTATTTATGTGCGAGCTGTCATACTGCCATGATCCAACAAGCAAGTCTTGTTCCCCCACAAACACGCAAGAAATTTTTAGGAATTGAAACTCGACTCTTTGCAGCGAGCAGATAATGTCATACTCCCGCAGAGTCGCATAATGCTACCAGCATCCCTTGGCTGACAAGGAAATTACTACCATCTCATGGTCAAGGGAATCAATCCCGTGTTTCTTGCTCTGATGCCGTGACCCCGTGCTTAAGCGTGCAGAAAATTACACAACAAAAAATTAATGTGCACACTCATAAGCATGCACAGGTTTCCACTTTAGGGGGAGCGAAGGGTCATTGCAGCACACCCCCCCCCCCCCCCTTTATATTAAGTCAATGTGTAAGGCAGACTACTGGAGATCATCTGGCTCCCATGTGCACCTGTATAAACGAACGTTACACCTTTCAAATGTTTCTTGCTCTGTGCCCATGTTAAGGTCTCTCACAGCACAAAGCGTTTTTTAGTGAACATCCTTGTTTACCATTCGACCATGTGGTAAAAATCCCTGGTGAACAATGCATTTGCAGCACAAAAAAATGCAAGCTCTCCATAAAATGTGCAGCACAGTCACAGTGAAAGCTGGAAGAGTGGCCTTTCTAGAGCCTTTTTTAAATCTGGGCAACTACTGCAGTTATACTTGCATGACACCCACAAGGCCATAAATCATAATTAGGTAGGGAAGCACCCACAACGGCATTATTATATCTTCAAAAAAGCATGGTGCCCACAATGCAACTGTAAGGTTATTCGCAATGCCCACGGCCTAAAGGGAGCGCCCCGTGCAATCCAAGATGGCTGCGGAAGGGTGATCAACTCGTGAACACGCATAAGAAAAGATAGGACGCGCGGACGTACTACCTGTCCTACCCACGCGACAATTGGGCGCTCAAGGACAACGCTGTTCCCCGCTTGTTCCCGAACTGCCCTTCATACCTTCCGAAACCGGCGCGGAAACGTAAGCAACCAGCTGTGCGGAGGGCACCTCCCGTTAAGGTGTGCAAAAGGCAAGGTGATGGCGATGTTACAAGCCTGTGTGATGATGGAAGTAACTCCCCTGTGTGTGGAGCTATCGCGTCTCTCTACAGCGAGCTCGTGGATTTGGCAAAAACAAACCAGAAAATTCAAGGCTGGTCTCTTGAAGTTGTTGACGCCAGTGTTGTTGTGTACAAGCTCAAAATGGAAAATGCTGTGCCTAGGGTTGATAAGGCTGTTGTAGTGTCTAGGACACCTGTTGTTTCTGTGAGTGCCAATGGGCGACTTGTGGCATCCATAGTGTACGCCGAAGATGAAAATGTTGACGTGAAGACAGTTGAAGAATTTAAGTGTTTACTTAAGTGTTTAATTTAAGTTCTGTGAAGGCTGCCCTACGAAGTTGTACCCTTCTATATCGAAAAGCTCAGTGGCTACCCAGGATGGCAACACATGGTGACGAGAAACGTGCGCAACGTCCTTAAATTCCCCGTGTCATGAATGCAAGCTGCTAGGCAAGCTGTTTTCGCAGCGCACGAACAGGCAAAAACACAGTAAACCTAGTCAGAAGAGCGCTCAGATGAAAGCGCTACGGCGCAAGGCTATTCATGCTACTTTGAAACGAGAAAAGGCAAGGCAGGATATTCTCCTTATGAAGAAGCAGCTCCGCACACTGTCGGATTCAAAGATTAATGAAGTTCTCCAAATACTTCCAAGTAAGCAGCAACTTGTGTTCAAAACTGCCTTCATGGCAGCAAACGCAAAATCAAAGCTTGGAAGGCGCTATGACCAAGAGTGGCTGATGACGTGCCTCCTCCTTCAAATCTCCAGTTCGAAGGCATACAGTTTAATATCTGATATGCAGTTGCTGCCACTTCCAACTAAAGCGCGATTGCGTCAAATAATCAGTGGAATACCATGTAAATATGGCTACAACCAAGTAGCACTGAGGTGCATCGAGGAGCACCTAAATTACAAGAGCCATCTGAGGCGTTGTGGTGTGCTTCTCGTTGATGAGATTAAACTAAAGCAGGCCGTAGCATTCAACAAAGCCTCCTACAAAATGGATGGATTTGTGGACTATGGTGATGAGCAAGCGACAGGCATGGATCAGCTTGCGGATCATGGGCTAGTACTCATGTATGTCCCGCTTTTTGAAGACTGGGTACAGTCTATTGCTACATTTGCCGCCAAAGGAGCTGCACCAGGAAACGTCCTGTCCGAGATTGTAATCAGTGCTGTCATACAACTCCATAAACATGGTGCTTCTGTGCTGGTCATCATAAGTGACGGAGCTGGCAATAACCGCTTCATGTAGAGCCAGCTCGGAATATCTGGAAAATTGGATTCTGCATGTCACTTCATCGAGCACCCCTTGGAACCATCGCAGAATATCTATTTTATCTGTGATATCCCACATGTCATCAAGTGTATCCGAAATCACCTAAAAAAACACACCTACGGAATGCTAAGAGCAAATAGCGCACTACAAATGAACAAACCTTTAACTACATGTTCTCTCTCTTTTAGGTGGGTGATCATCAAATCGATTTTCAACATTACGTTACTCTTTATGAAACAGAGAAGAACAAGTAACTGCGAGTGGTGCCCAAGCTGACAAGAGCTCATGTGGCTCCCGACAACCTCTGTACAATGAGCGTCCGTCTTGCTACGTAGGTATAGTTCGCCTGTTAATCAATGCATGATATTTGCCAGCAAATTTTGAAGAGATAGGTGCTCCTTTATGAAAAAGAAAAATTTTTCCTTCATCCAACAGCAGCACAAAACCATAAAAGAAGTATTTTTCCCACTTTCTCAGAATCGCAGCTTCAGTAGACCAGGACAAACTTTAATAAAACTACGATGCTGTCTGTGAGGTTTATTTTATACGCAATTGTCCACCTAACAGTAAAACGAAGCTGCAACTCAAATGAGACGCTTGTCCAGCTTGCGGATTTCCACAGAACTGATATGCCAAGCATTTCTTTGACAGCTCTTCAGCTGTTCTACATCACTTGGAATCAAAGTGTACCGAGAAGCAAAAGTGCCAGGCTTCGAACAAAGCAAAGGAACAGAAGCATTCACCAAAATCATCAATGACCTTTTTGATGCCTTGAATGTCAAGTTGCCGTCCCAAGGAATCAGACCGGGCTCAGAAAAAATACAGGTGATAAATCTGCTCGTTTTATTTGCTTTATCATGTCTTCGGCTCGTGTTAAATCTGTTCAAATTTCTGCTAAAACTTTTGCTCATATCCCTCTTTATGCCATTCATCTTTAGGTCATCAAAGATTTTTTGGCTCTCCCTAATATGACCGAAAGAAATGCTGTCTGCAGAGGCCTGAAGCTTTTTGCATCACAGATGACGACAGAGGCTATGCGGGTAACTTTGCTGTCATTACTTGACATCATTGAATACTTGTTTGGGCAGGGTGCTCACTATATTTTGACAGCTAAGCTTAACCAAGATCCTCTGGAGGTGAGTGCAAAAGCTGTGTTTATTCAGGTTCAATAGAACAGACAGATTTCTTTTACTTTTTTCAGCGCCACTTCGGATTAGTGCGCTCATTTGGTGGCGATGAATCACATCCAACAGTCATCAACTTCACACAAATATTCCGACTTCTGAGTTTGTGCACACCGATCAAAACAGCTCTGCGCGGGAGCATGGAAGGCGCACCAAGTGCTGTGCTTGTTGGTGTTCAAGATACCTTGAGAAGGACGAAAAAAGACGATAGCTTGAATAAGGCCAAGTTGTGTGATACAATTGAGGCTAGGATGCGCGACTTAACCACAGGGCCAGGGGCTCCCACCAGCACGAAGACAGCGACCACGTTGATTTGAAAGGAGGAGTAGACGAGAGCATCCTGTACTATTTGTGAGGATATGTGGTTCGTAAATTCACAAAAACTACCCCCTGCTCTTCGTGCATAGGAGACATAAGCTCCACTGAGCCAGATGTAGGCAAAGATGCTTACCTCACTATTTACAGGAGCTTCAAGGAAAGGTCTTTGAAACATCCTTCGAGAAAAATGCTGCACTTTGTGAAAATTGTGAACCGCACAGTTTCACATTCCTTGAGCGGTGATCAAGTTACATCAGACATCTTTTGGTACGTGCTTGATGAGCTGCAGATGAAGAACATCGATCGTCTTGGATACGTGGAGCATGAGGCTGCATTTACATGCCAGGTGCTGAATTTTATTATAGTTACCAGGATGCACTTTTACACTAGGGATGTGAATCGTCGCCTTGAGAATAGCGAGAAAGTAGCCGTGGCAAATAAAAAGGCTCGTTTGCTGTAGACAAATGCATCATCCATGGCTAAGTGGGCGCATAAAAGTTTTTGTACTTTTACAGAGCAATAAATCACTTTGTTGAATCAAAGCACAAGCTCTCTTTCATTCATTCGTCTAGACTCCCGAACAAGCAACAAATACGCAAAATGAACGCGGAGTCTCGTAACTTACACAAAGATGGGAAACATCACTGGCTATGTTCTCAAATAAACAACTTCACTAGGAGACACCGAAATAACTAACGAGATTGGCTATTTTGTGTTGAGCAGTTTAACTGAACGTCTAACGTGCAATTACAGCTGAATAGCACGTCAGTCCATACCCTCGCATTGCTCTTCGCATTACCGCAGATGTGTAGTTAAGGTAGATTATTCGCCATGCCTGAGGTCTGTACTTCAATCTTATTGCGGAGGAAATACAAATTTACGTGTTGCAAACGAAACCCACTCGGAGCAGGCGGCCGCAGACAGCAGAGCAGAAGCAAGCGAATGCGGTTTTAGGGCCAAGAGAGGTGGCAGCGCCGCCCCGCGAGAGGAGACAAAAAGGGGTCACATTCGCGCGCGCGGCCTGGGCGGAGCTTGCAAACTGAAGCAATCTAGTAACGTTGGCTTTCACCGGATTAACTCTTGATCGTCAAATGAATGTACATCCAACCAAAGTACTTTGCCAACCGATAGGAACTGCTGAATGTTCACTACCTCATGTCTTACCGCAGTGCAAAGGGTGGTGGAGTCAGCTGATCGACCGTGTATCAACAATGCTTTGTGCAATCCTGTTTGTGCTACAGAAACTGCACGAACCAGAATTCACGTATGAACTGAACGGCACTCCGGGATCATTTGTGTCGAGCCTGTCTAATGGATTTGCCACAGTAGTAGGCCACTAGCGAATAGCGCGCTGTCGCAGCTGCACAAGAAGGAATGTTTAACGTAGCGATGGTTTGCAAACATATTACGCCGTCGTTACTTGCGCTGTGAGCATCATGTAGCTGCTTCTTCAATAGAACACAAGCATTCAACTTCCCATTAGGTAGCACTTCTGTTACAGGCATAATCAGACTCTAACAGTGCCCAGTTCCCTGCCCTTGGATGTTGCAGATTTCATAAGGGCAATCAAAACGAGGATATCGAAACGAATACACACATACACTTTACACAACGTCAACATTGTGAAAATTCGTCAAACAACAACGTCGTTCAAACAGCACCAGTTAAGTTCAGGAGAAGTTACCACGGACTGTAGCCGTAACTGCATATTTCATGGCTCTAACCATTTCGTTTCCTGGTCGAGCGTGTTGGCGGCATGCTGCGCTTTGTAATATCTACTGTAATTGGGATACATTCAATGCACAAGAAAAAGTATTCTTTTATTTTAAGCTCGCTGAACGATATTATACAATAAATACAATCAAAGTGACTTACGAGCGTGAAAAAACATTAACCCAGCTGATTGTTCATCGTCGCTGTCATTCTCAGTGCGTTGACAAGAATCAACGTCCAGTGAAAAATCCTCGACATCAAAGACGGTTTCTTTGAACATCATTGCTAACAGTAATCTGAGGAATTCTCTCCCCCAAACGACTTCGATAGCACCAACAACGGGTCATTCACCACGCACAGCACTCAAGCGACGTCACTCGCCATGCTTATCTAAGGGGTGCAGAGATCATTTCGCTCCAATACCCGGCAAAAAAGGAATCGCTGAGTGTGTGCTGTCATCTATCAATGAACGTAAAAAATGAGCGGTGCAGCATAGACCAAAGTTTGGAAGCGCAAATCGCGAGCCTACGCTACTTTCAGCGTACAATGAATTTTATAGGATTCATGCACTACAAAACCACTGTGAATGCTATATGCACGTAAAGCAAGGCAAGTTTTAAATGAAATGGTCAGACTTTAACATTTACCTATCCAAAGTAGCTGCAGAAAATCTCGCGAAGCTGATATGCGTACTCTGCGGGCTATAATCGAAAGCGCGAGTTGCCACGTATTTTTATGAAAACTTCGCGTATGGCAAGAATGAATCAGATTTATTGTGTCACGAACGATCCGGTATATTCATTGATGCACGAAACATACAAAGTGGTTTGTGTTGGTTTCTTGCTAACACGTTAACACTGGAGCTAGCACCGCCGAACAAGGCAGCATTGGGAGCGTCTGCCTGCTGATCATTCATGAGGGGACGCTAGTGAATTCCGCTAGGCGGCGCGGCAGTCTATGAATACTGCGAATTATAAGTACGCTTTGCTGATGCTGTCGCTGATGGCGAAGAATTATGGCTGAGCCTTTTGTAATGGTTTGAAAGCACTCAATGACCTACTCAACATGAAATTCAAACTGTGTGAGGCCAAGTTGTTATTTCACTTTTCTAAAATGCTCTAATACATATGTTAACACGATTCCTTCCTTGACATGAAGCCTTCATGGGGTGTTCCCAAAGCTTTTCCAAGTGCCAAAATGGCCATGTGATATAATACTGGGCTGCCACACAGAGGACTAGAGTTCAAATCCCATTCTTCCACAGATTTTTTATTTGCCATATACACACGTGCAAGAGCCGCACTTTTTTTCTGAAATTTTGATGACATCTGGCCCTTCCACAGAAGTGCAAATTGTTTCCTCAATTTTAAATCCATGCATGAAAAAAACCTATGAAATGCAAAGTATTTTTTAGTGAACTTCAGCGGCTTTGGCCGTATATGTACTATATCTATCTAGCCAACATAGATTTATAGCCCTCCTGGCCGTTTCGACAATGGGATATATACTAAAATTGGTTTACATGACATGACGAGCACACGTGACTAGTCATAACATGTAAATCATGGTCTGTATGTCTTGAATACCATAATTTACATGTCACGGTCTTGCTGCTCTTGCTGTGGTTTTGTTCACATGACATATTGCAAAACTGGTATGGTATGACTGCATAGCAAACATAAGTGACAGGCCGTAACATGAAAGTCATGACATACAGGTCATGTAAGTCATGACTACACGCCACGTCATGGTGCACTCGTGGTCATTTCGCTAGCTTCACATATATCAAATTTGGTATTATATGATGCCAATGCACGACCAAGGTAAATGATGCGTCTAAACATGATAATCATGACATGCCTGTCATGTAAAACATGACTACATGCTACGATCATAGTGCGCTCGTGGCCCTTTCACTAGCTTCACATATAGCAAATTTGGTGTTACGTGACGTCAACGGATAATGAAGGTGAGCGACACATCCAAACATGATAACCATGATATGTTTATCATGTAAAACATGACTACATGCTACGCTCATAGTGCAGTGACCCCACCTTTCTTTCAACATCATAGACCCGCATCTCTTCATCTGTTATGCAAAGCTTTGCCAAGTGTATGGTATAATTTCACACGTACACATGTTGTTAATGCTTTGTCATTGCCACTTCAGTACTGATCCAATGAGCCAAATGCGCACTTGCTCACTTCTGTGGCTGTATCTTGCCAATTAACAGTCAGAGCAAAATGTGGCAAATTGCAGTAGTCCAAGCCTGTCATTAAGTGTGCTCATTGGCTAGAGTATGCTCCCTCTACCAGTTGGCCAGCAACTTCAAAAGTTCAGTTTCTTTGTGAACACCCCTTGTATAGCATGCAGTAAATCGCCTTGAGACATGCTGTCAATCAGCCATGGCAAAAAAAAAGGAACCCTATCATTTTTTTTTACATTCTTTCAAGCACTTAAATTCCTACATTTTGCAACTAAGCAACAAATATCCACCACTCCAGTAACACTGAACTTTTGCTGCTGTGCTTATTAACTGCATATTGAATCTTGTAACTAATGATTGCTTACAGCAACCACAAAGCAGTATAATAAAACAATTTCATTTAGCAAATTAAACACATTTAAAGCATACCTGACTGAGACCACGAAACTACACCTATGAACAAGCATAAACATTTCGAAACTTCTCTATACTAAAAGACATTCTTGTAAAGAGAGTTGTGATATTCATAGCATTAAGAAAGCAAGACATTTCAGGACAACAAGCATCACCTTCCAGCCCTGCATTGAGATAATTGGTACAGAAGCTGTGCAGGGTTTTACAGCAATTCTTTTCAAGGTAGTGAAGGAAGCTTTTTGAAGTGACAATTCTAGCAACCATGGGTGCCGAAAATTAGGTATGTTGTGCAGTGAACCAACCCTTGAAACTATTTTGTAATAACAAGCCAATGGCAGACAATGGGCAAGAGTGCTTCTGGCAGTTACTCTTAGCGAATTTAACTCTTACAATAATTTCTCCTCAAATATTATAACTGCATTCACATGGGGCTATATGTTTTCTTAAGTAGGCAGAAAGCACAACCTGGGAACAAATATTAAAGTGTGCATGATATAGACTCCTTCAGCCCTCATAAAATATTTAAAAAAAACTGAAAATGTAGGACAAAATGACTGATTCTGTATGGCCGCCAAACTACTAACAGTGAATGTCTGTGCTGCTCAGACAAGGTTCAGGGGAAGGTGAAAAAAAGAAAAATTCCTGAACAGGGAGTGTCACTAAAGCCAACATTTTGATGAGTTGACTTATCTTCATCGAGACAGAGTATAGTGTTACTTTTTTCGTTTTATGCTAAAGTACTTGTACTTACAGACCTAAGTATATAATGAATTAACAAAAGCTACTTAATATAAGTTTAAGTAAATCAAAGTATAGAATATCTATATAAAGTTATATTTACACACTATGCAGTTCCTTAAACACAATTTTAACATTGTGTTAAACATGATGCAATTGGATAATATTCTGAATGATGCTCACAGTGCAGATTCATCAGCCAATGCAATACTGCAGCAAGTGGAAGAAATTTGAAAGACCTTTCCAGTTTATAAAATCTAAGTAGGTGCTACGTAATGAAAAATATTTGAGATGCAGAAAGTGCAAAACAATACAAATGACAAACAGGCACACATAGTGCCATGCTCTGTGTGCCTGTTTGGTCTTCCCACACGTTTCACATTTTGGGGACGTTTCATTAAAAAAATGTTTCTTGTTGGGATGTCATTCATTTTGACCAAAAAGAATGAGCAGGTAAAAAAAATTTCAACACCTTCTTATTATAACTATACCCAAATATGCAGATAATTAATCCAGATTACCAGTTAAATCTGATCGATATAGAAACACATAAATAACAAATACAAAAGTTCACATAAATGTGGTGGCTTTGTGATTACAGATGGACTTCAGAGGGCCAACTGCTTGTTTCAACGAACCGGAAGCAGAACAACATAGCCACGGTCTATCCTCATATATCTCATGATGCCCACCTTGTGATACCCATAAAGACAACCACCACCACAAGCTACCAAAAGTTCCAGGCAAATCTAGCCACAGGTAACATTACACTGCAACACAGTAAAACTGCGCCGAGTGCAGCTCCCTGTGTGAAGCAAACCCAGTGACTGCCAGTGAGTGTGTGCACTTTAAATACTCCACCTGTTGCACACTGATGATCATTTAAAAGATGTTCACTGTTAACGATTCAAGTAGCAATTTTAGGCTATTGTTGCTGGATAAAGCTTCAGTGACAACTATGGCTTGGCTTCAGAGAGCATCAAATACATATAGTGCGGGCAGAAAATGAATTTCGATCAGTGTATGTTGTCACAGCAATAAATACTGCCTTAACCAAGTAACTGGCTATGCTTACAAAACAATATTTTAAGATACTGCAACAAAGCTTGGTTTCCAACTAAATTAAATTGTTTACACATTAGTGAGTCATGCATGGCCTACAATAATTGAGGAATCAAGTAGACAACCTTTCACTTCATTGTTTCATGAATTCTATGTAAAAAATAATTAAAATAGATCAAAAAAATAAGACACTGAAAAAGCAACGCATCAGAAATGACCACTGAACTGCAGGCAGACATTGTGTAAACAATTCGCACTGGCAGTCTGTGTCCATACACAAACACTGCAATTAGTAATCTTCCCACATACAGATTACAGTACATTTACATACAGCCTTTAATAGTACTGCATTAAAACACACATCCCCAAAGGTAAATAAACTAACGAAGTGAATATGACATAATTCACAGAGCTTCTTTTTCGTGTACTTTCTTACAAATAAGCAAGGGTGACTGTAAATAGAGCTTTAATGACTAGCAATTGGCGCAAGGAAAATAAATGCAACACTTCGTACAGAAAATGCACCACCTCTTAAAATGAAACAAGTGAATGCTTCTTGCCTGTATGCTGCCACCATGGGAGCAAACATGGAGTCGCCGTCATACACATATAGATGGTCCCAGCCACACTCAGTCTCAAAATGCGTAAACTCAAACCTAATAGTGGCATTACGAATGCCGCTTTCAATAAGCCATGTACACTTCATATCCTTGCTGTAGTTTCCTATCCCATTGGTTATTACACCATTTGGCTCTGTCAATCTGAAAGAGAAAGGAAGAATGGTATTATTGTTATGAAGTTCCTACATTCAAGACATCACTGGAGAGCACGAATGAGGCAAATTTATGGCTCCTGCAACAGCAGGACATGGTGAGCGCACTGTTCAACACTGTTCTTCTGTTACAGGAATCTGCACTTCTGCCTACTACAAAATGAAGCCCCCCCCCCCCCCCCCCTACCCCCACCAACTGTCACACATAACAATTTCAGTGTTTCTGTTGCAAGTCTCCCACAATTGGTGCATCTGCTTCACACAAGGCAAACACCGCTTCATAAATATTGCCCAAAATATATTCCATTGAATAACAACATAGAGACAAAAAAAAGCCCCGGAAAGTAAAATTCTTGAGCATCCGTCCAGAAGACAATCTGTAATTCTGATTTATTGATATGTGGGGTTTAACGTCCTATATCGATCAATCAGAATCTGTAATTCTAACATCACATGTTCCTTTTCAATGTAACTATTAATCCTCATTTATTCAAAACAGACAGACTGTTTATTATGATATGCTGCACTTGATAGCAACGATACTAAAGCAGGAGTAACACTGACTTACAGACGCCACATGCTTCATTAAGGTGCTTCAAAACAAAGTTATGTTCTGCCACACTAACAGCTACTTCAACATCACCTGACGTCAAGTTTTCTTTCAGTGCATGCCAACATACAAAGCGTTTTTTTTTTTTTATTTCGTGCTGTCTTCGTATCTAAACAGGTTCCAATAATTCGCACAAATTCTTACACCACCGAATAGATACAATGACTGCCTCAAAAAACAAAAGAACAGAGCTCTGTTTATCGAATGTGAAGAGCAAACTTATGTGCGTTCCTGCTATAAACTTGATCAAGCTTTAAAAAAAAATTCATACCAGCATTTCATATCTGGTCACTGCTTCCTCTTTCTCGAAAAGGTTTGTGTAGTTTTATATTTGTACCCTGCTACCCTCCAACATCGTCATACTTGAGTCACATGTACAAAAACAATGCATTTGGTCATTAACATCCAAATTTTCTTCATAATTTTCTACTTTTCACAGAGCTACCCCATATCTAAATACTTAATAGCATTTTACCCCATAATGTATATACAGCCTTACTGGAAGTGAGATATTTTAGGACAATAAAAACATGCATGCATTCGCAAGTTTCTTTGTCTTAAGGAGTTGCAAAATGTTAAAAAGTAAGGATGTTAGTTTGAGTTTACTGCTTTTCATTAAAATTTTGCAACTAACCATATCAACTTTGGTCATTGCATGCCAAATCTGTAGAAAATAAGAGACAGCACCTCGAATGTCAAAGCCATTGCAATGCCAACCTAAAGATGTACACCAAGCACATCTGTATTGAACGAATGAATGTTACAGTTGAGAGTTGTGCATAAATTATTTTTCACAAGATACACACTACTTTAATGAGTCCATTATATTGCACTGCACAAGTGAAGGTGTTCAAGAGTCTGCACTTTTGCAGTCAAAATAAGCTTTGGACAAAGCATTACACAGTAAATGTTTGAGGCAGATGGCATCAAGTTTATCTGTGTGGCATCCCAAGAATGACATGAATAATGAGATTGAGGCACCAAAATTAGTTACCTTCTGTGAGCAGTGACAAGGGAACAAGATAGCTTTCTAGTGAACCCTTCTACTACCCATCATCAAGGTGATCCTACAGAACCTGCCGAGCTTTAATGGATATCACTGGTTGTTTTTGCCAAGGTGTAAAAAGGAAGTAACGAATTTAGGCATATTAATTCTTACACTTCTACTTGCTTAACATAGTCATAGAGTTTCCTAATATACACTAGAGGGAACTCTGGTGCTAGTGTCTATGGGAGCTGCAACCCACGGCGCTTCAGCGAGCATGGGAATGATGGGTAGTAGACACATTTGTTGTGGTGTGGCTTGGAGCTGTTTTCTTACTAAACAAATATTAGCAAACGTTCAGCGGTTCCGCTTCACCATATTATTCTTTTAGACTTACCTTTTCAAATCGTGTCACAAAGCTCAAAAGGGTTGAACCTTTATTCCAAAACAAAACTGAAACAGCCACAGACGAAGCCGCCAGCACGATTCGCCACCCGCAAGTACGAAGACTAGGCAAATGTGTGTACTACCCATCATTCCCATGGTCGCTGAACGATCGCAGAGCCAGAGTACCCTCTAATTAATTTTAGAAAACTCTATACGCATAGTCTCCACTCTCCCATGGCACACTATATTGTTTGCAAAATAATCTGCCACAGTGCAAACACACATTTTGTCTTTTCCGTGCCATAACTGTTGTTACTTCTATTATCCGATATATATGCCTCTGAAAATCAAAATGAGAATCCCAGGCACTCGAAACAACTAATTCCAGGGAGCATTCCTGCTCTTTGGCTTCATTGGAACATGCACAACAACTTATTTTCACAGTCTATATAATATTTTTCATAGTTTAGTCTAAGGTAAATAAATTGTATCATGTTACATCTTGTTATCTTGCATTGTATTAGCAATATGAATGTATGTGTGTTTATGTAAATGAATGCATATGTGTTTCTTTTTAAGTTTGTAAGTGTCAATGTATATAGTGGTCAGCGCACGGTGTACTTTTGCTTTTTCTAAACCCTTTTTCTTGAACATTGTGTTGTAAAATAATCAGTTGACAAACCGTTTTTGAATTAGTATGAGTTATTCATGTTTTATATTTTACTTGCATGTTATGTACTTGTAATCACTTTTGCACTACTGCCGTGTGTGTGTAATGGTCATTACGGCCTTTGTCAAGCCGTTATCAGGGCTTTTAGCCTTGGCGACCTTCCTGTTTTGTCTGGTAAATAAAAAGAATTGAATAATTCAAGGAGGAAGACGACTAAATACATGAGAATTACTTAGAAATCGAATGTGGGCATGATGTAAACGAAGTGACTGCACTACTTGACATGAAGAATATGTACATCAAACTTCATCAAACTGACTCAACAAACCTAAAATATCAGCACATCTAGATTGATTAATTCAATAAAGACATCCTGAATATGAATCAATAAATTGCACACTGCTTCTTGCTTCATGATTATGTTGTGCACATGACCAGAACTGGCAAAGCAGTGGTAATAAGCATAAAATGATGTTCACAGCACGTAAGCACAACACGAACACACTAGCACCACACTGGCATAGCATTTGCTCACTGAATTGGAGTAGACATCCCTTTCAACAATGAATGCACATTGCTTCTAGAGATGCTTCTGCCACAGCACAGTTGCAAAGCAACTATACCTGCAACGTTCTGCATCGTTTACTATTCATGAAAGGTAAAACAATCAAATATGCATCATATCATGATTACAGAGGTTTATAATACATTGCTGAAATTCATTTTGCAAGTTAAAGGAACTGCTTTCTTATGCAAATGTTATTTCTCAGCAAGAAGATTAGGAAAGACCCAAGTGGTCACATACAGTTTTGAGAATTAAATGTGGTGCCTATTTTTCCCAAATTCAGAAATTATCCAAGGTCAAAAGTGCAAATGTTCTAAAGCTTTCTTCCAAAAAAATAAATGACGTTTTATTTTTTGCATAAAAGAACAATTTATAAAGTTGCATCATGTATAACCACAAAAAATCACACATGTTATCCTAAAATACGGGAATAACAACGAATAGAATAGGTATAAAAGCATTACAGAACTATAACAGATACCACATAGCTTAAAAATACATTGGACCATTTAGCGAACGAGTGGAGCTACATCTGGTTTATATTCCTGCGGTTGATAATGATGCCTTCATCTCTTTTAGCCTAGAAATGAAACAAAACCCGCTTAAAGTAATTTTAAATGGCAAACACATATTAAGCGAAGCATTGAACGTGTACAGCCTACTGATATGATTAGAAAATGAAAACAGCGCCTCGTGTATCGGGTCGCCCCGATCGCTTCAGGCCTACGACAACAGAAGCAAGAACCGCATCCGGCCCAGCTACAGCCGATAAACGTACTTTTTCTACAGCTTTACTGCTCCAAAGGTCAAGCTTTCATGCAACACTTAGCATTAAGAAGTTAGCTCTTCGCACGGCGGACGATCACACGCGCTGATCCATTAGCATCACTCGCAACATCCTACCGCCACCTGTTACTCGGCTCCACTGCAGCATCGGGGCTGCCTGCTCACGCAAAGCTCCGATCTGCACGTGAGCCACTCAGTGCAGATCGCAGATTTGGGAGTACAACCAGTACGCCACGGCCGAAACTGTGCACTGCCAGAACACCCATCAAACGTGATTGAATGTACTAGGTTGAGCTCTAGCTGCATCCCTGGAGATCTACACCCCGCTTTCGCCTAACAATGCATTTCTTAATTAACACTTACTTCCCCCGAAACTTACACAGATTATGACAACGCCACGCGAGCAGGCATGAAAAGAAATGCTTGGGATACGGCGAGAATACAGAAAAGAGGGCATCGACCACCGCGAAGGCATGGCGCACGGACGACGCTTCGCCCAGCTACCGACGGCTTCCTTCGCCGTCTGACAGCGGCATTGTGCGGATGAGCGAGTATAAATGCCATTTTACCTCACTCGACCACCACACCGTTGACAGCCAGGGCCCTGCCAGCCAGGGTAACATAAACAACGTCCGTCCCCCGCCGTGCAGTTCCCGTGCCAGCACTCGGTATCACCGCATAACGTCCTTTGGGCGTCGGAAAGCTGCCATGCGCACAGTAAGAGCACGAAGAGTATCATTAGCCAGCATCGTGGATCGAAAAGATGTAGCCGTTTTCTTCTAGACTTCTTTCTAACCATACAAAAGCAGATAACAAATTCCATCATCGGAGTGCCATGTCCTCGGATATTTGGGCGGACGTAAGAAAGCACCGCCAGGGTCGCCGCTGTCATCTGCATCAGCAGGCGTAGTTTTGGGCACTCAAAAATTTTTATTTCAATATTGGCAGTGCAAATTTTCAACAACAAGTAAATAAAAGTTATACAGAATTAAATGTATGCGTTGACGGCTGCTTGATACAAATAAATAAAAGTTTCGAGGTGGCGCCATTTTTAAAAAGTGCAACGGCAAAGGTTTGTTTTGGTATCCACATTATCATTAAAACACGTCCATTCTTTCAATCTCATATTCTTATGTGGCTTTATAATGCTTATATTAACAGCCATTTTTCATACTGCCTATCATCATGGCGTAACACATAAGCCATTATTTCTCTAACCGCTTCAGCGCCTTCATAACCAGGCGATAAAATTAATGACTTATAGCCCATTGCGTTCCCATTCTAATTATATACCCATCTATCAACAGCTGCACATTCAACCGATTAAAGAGTTGTTTTATCACAGATTTTCCCTCATCACATACCGTCTTATTTATCGTGAAATATCATTAGATAGTATTCCTCACCATGCCATTGTCAACAACAATGATACCAGGTTTTCAAAGCAAAATAACTTTCTTTTACCCAAAATAAGATTGAACTATGGCAGATTTACAGCTACATTTTATGGTATTCATCTTTGTAATCGCATACCTCCTCATACTAAATCATCTCGGTCACTGCAATCTTTTAAGCATAACATGAAAAACATAAATTGTTAAAGGAACCTTTTGTTCATCTGTAACAAATTTATTCTCATCATCACTTCACAACCTTGTATCAGTAATTTTATGCTTTATATAATGCTGCTATGGTAAATATATTTTTCTTTTTTAGTATAGATTGATCTGTTTTGATTGCGTTTCCTATTTGTTCGCTCTTTTTGCTGCTGATAACTTTTTATGTACGCCACTAATTATGGGAGGTCCGCCTGACAGTCTCGTACTTTGGGACCTCCTGATTTTGTATGTATTATGTAGCCCGTTTTTTGTACATGCAATAATAATAAACAACCTTGCACTTGAACTTGAGCTGATGGTTTGTCTTGGTAGTCGGGGCCAGTTGGAAGTTATCTTCCATTATGGGCAGCTCGGTTGGCCGCTACTTCTCCTCCTCCTCATTAATGAGGGCACACCTTTAAGTACATAGGTTTAAGTACAGCTTTAAGTACATAGGTAGATTGTCTGATTTCAGTGTTCTTCTCCACATCCTGCATAGATTCTAATCGCTGGTTGCTAAGTTAGAACTCTTAATGTTCCTTCGCCGGAGAGCAATTGTAGCCCTGTATGTCTACGTCCTCAATAATTTTTTAGCAAATGCCAGTATATTTATTAATTAATTCGTCAGTACTAGAAGAGAATCACGAAAAGCTTGCGAAAAGACAGAAAATGCTTCACACATCGGAAGACAGCGGGATGAGTAAGTTGGCATTTTATATAAGCGCTAATGTGAACCTTGCGGGCCACGTAAGGGTGTAGGACAGACAACCGTTGGTCACTTAATGTGGAATGAAAGTGATATGCTATATCAAACGCCGAAGAATGCCCCCTTCATGCGTAACTCATGTGCCTACATCAGAGGATGGACATAAATTCTTTTCCGGGGGGGGGGGGGGGGGGGGCACCTTTTTGATCAGAATTAAGGGGGGGGGGGGACAAAGCAGGCAGATGCGGTGAAGTGTGATTTTGCGCCTTGTATGCCATAATTTTGAGGGGAAGGGCCCGGGCTCGATGTGTCAACTCCTGGCTACACCGCTGTGGTACATTGATACGTGGAGAGAAATCGCTCCGCATAAATACAAGAAACAAATCTTAAGGGCCCTTTTGCAGCTGCCAGCGCGGATTGCAGAAGCCAAAAGCACGCTGTGGCCGCTGTGTATTGGTCATCCTAAGGAAATATCAACATTCCTAAAGTTTCCTGCAATACCAGAAAGATTCCCGTTATTCCTTTCGTCCGAAATTGCGACTGCGAATTTCTCGAGAGAAAAAAAAAAAAGTCTCTGCACGGAACATCACTAGAGGTGTGTAGTGAGAAATTTCGTTTCGTATGTTGGTTTTTTTGTAACGGCGTTTTTCCATTAGTTAGCCGGCTTAGCTGACTATATGTCCCACATCATGATGGGCTGAAATATTCTCAATCAAAAATTTTCATCAATTATCATATAACGTTTTCGTGAATGCGGGCTTTGGTTCTAGGATCGGGCGTGAAGGAGGATGCGCTGCAACCGCAAGGACTTTATGCAACAGCAGATACACTCTTCGTACCTCGTGAGTGATCACGGGCGCAGCCAGTCAGACAGGATCAGGGGCGGCAAGGGTCAAGTTTTCCCCCAAAACTTTCAGTTCCCAAACACACGCACGAGCATAAATAAAGTATGGTTTGGACCCCTTCCCCACCCCCTGAAGAACATTTCTGGCTAGCTACAGCTCTCACGTCATCTATAATGTGTTTCAGCTAAAAGAACCAATAAAAAATATACATCAGCGCTACGCATGTTCAACTAGCTCAGTATTGTTCTGAGATATATAGAGTACGTCAGAATATTCTTTTTTCGATCCACCAAGCTGAACAATTAGCGAAAATTGTTTAATAAACTTTTTAAATAGTGACTCTAGAGAAAAATATTCAATACAAAACCACTAGCGCTTAACAAGAGGTGATAAAACTTTCAATCTGCGGCAAGATAACTGCTGTGTTGAGGGCTGGCTGGTCCCGACGAAGCAGAAGAAGACGGCCGCCGGAGACGTACGCGGCCGGCGGGGACGCCGACCAGCCCAAACACGCGGGTTGGCGCGAAGCGCCGAAGGAAAGAACAACAACCGCACTCCACGGTTACCCAACACACACTGATTTTATTTACAGTCTCCTTGAAATCCTGGATGCCAGAGCGGCGCCCCCTGGCATCCTCACATGTCATTCCGAAACCGAAAGCGAAAACCTAGAACACAACAATAACTTCGCTGCCTAATTTTTTTCCAGCCTTTGTTTAAAGTGCGCGAAATTCTCAAAAATACCACGTGAGTGCAGCCAAGCGCGACGTTTTTAGTACCCTCAAATGTCAGGTCAAATAGTTTTCAAAGACTGCTCACATACGAATGTCGCTTGAGCAGGCTATCTGTCACTTGGACGTCAGGCGATGGTAGGATGGTATCGTAAAAAAAAAAACCAGAAAATGAAGAAGAAAAAGATACTTCGACTTAAAAGCCACCACTCCGTGCCACTTTTAAATGCGAAGCATTTCTTAGTGAACTTCAGTGAGTCTGAGCGTATCTATCTATCTATCTATCTATCTATCTATCTATCTATCTATCTATCTACATACGACTTTTATCTCTTCTGGCCGTTTGGATAATGTGATCTGTACCAATATAGGTATGGCATCATGGCATGTATGTCATGAATGTGATGATTTCATCGCATAACATCCATATTTTCACTTCGCGCAGTAAGAAATATTACGGTCAGAAATTAATCAACTCATCCGATTTTTGTAATTAACTGTTAATAGCTCTTCACAGTTCTGTGCTATTTTACTACTTCAATTCGCCTTTGTATAATTGATAACACTGATAATGAAACGTGTTGCATTTGTCACATAGAGTTCATTAATATTGTTTTTTGTCTTCACTTGCTTTTGACTATTTCCTTGTTATTTTTCAATAGTGAGTATTACCATTATGTTGTGTATTGATTGTATTTTTATCGTTAATCAAGATTATTTATTATTGCTCACAAGTCCGTATACTATTGCTGTATTTTTTGTAATTACCATATCCATGTAGCCATAGGAGGTCCGCCTGTCAGTTTCTCTGAAACTTTGGGACCTCCTGCTGTAATAACGCTAACCATGTAACTCAACTGAACTATTTAATAAACTTGACTTGACTTGACTTGACTTGAATTTACATGTCATGATCTTGCTGCTCCTGCGGTGGTTTCGTTCACATGACATATCGCAAAACTGGTATGGTATGACGTTACTGCATGGCGAACATAAATGACAGGCCCTCACGTGGAAATCGTGACATGCGTGTAATATAAGAACATGACTACATGCCACGCTAATGATGCGCTCGCGGTCATTTCCCTATAGCTTCACAAACACCAAATTTGGTATAACGGGACATGAATGGATGATGGTATATTACTGGTGGATACATGATGATCACGACATAAGTGTCATGTAAGGACATGACTACATGCCACGCTCATGATGCGCTTCCAGTCGTTTCGCTAGCTTCATATCATCATCATCATCATCATCATCATCATCATCATCATCATCATCATCATCAGCCTTACTACGTCCACTGCAGGACAAAGGCCTCTCCCATGTTCCGCCAGTTAACCCGGTCCTGTGCTTGCTGCTGCCAATTTATACCCGCAAACTTCTTAATCTCATCTGCCCACCTCACCTTCTGTCTCCCCCTAACCCGCTTCCCTTCTTTGGGAATCCAGTTAGTTACCCTTAATGACCAGCGGTTATCCTGTCTACGCGCTACATGCCCGGCCCATGTCCATTTCCTCTTCTTTATTTCAACTATGATATCCTTAACCCCCGTTTGTCCCCTAATCCACTCTGCTCTCTTCTTGTCTCTTAAGGTTACACATACCATTTTTCTTTCCATTGCTCGCTGCGTCATCCTCAATTTAAGCTGAACCCTCTTTGTAAGTCTCCAGGTTTCTGCTCCGTAGCTAAGTACCGGCAAGATACAGCTGTTATATACCTTCCTCTTGAGGGATAGTGGTAATCTACCTGTCATAATTTGAGAGTGCTTGCCGAATGTGCTCCACCCCATTCCTATTCTTCTAGTTACTTCAATCTCGTGGTTAGGCTCAGCGGTTATTACCTGCCCTAAGTAGACATAGTCTTTTACAACTTCAAGTGCACTATTACCTATCTCGAAGCGCTGCTCCTTTCCGAGGTTGTTGTACATTACTTTCGTTTTCTGCAGATTAATTTTAAGACCCACCTTTCTGCTCTCCTTGTCTAACTCCGTAATCATGAGTTGCAATTCGTCCCCTGAGTTACTCAGCAATGCAATGTCATCGGCGAAGCGCAGGTTACTAAGGTATTCTCCATTACCTCTTATCCCTAACTGTTCCCATTCTAGGCTTCTGAAAACCTCCTGTAAGCACGCGGTAAATAGAATTGGGGAGATTGTGTCCTCCTGCCTTACACAATTCTTGATTGGTATTCTGTTGCTTTCTTTATGAAGCACTATGGTAGCAGTTGATCCCCTGTAAATTTCTTCCAGAATGTTTATATATACTTCATCTACGCCCTGATTCCGCAGTGTCTGCATGACGGCTGATATTTCTACTGAATCAAACGCCTTCTCGTAATCTATGAAGGCTATGTATAGTGGTTGGTTATACTCTGAGCATTTCTCTATTGATAGTATGAATGTGGTCAATTGTTGAGTAGCCTGTTCGAAATCCTGCTTGTTCCTTTGGTTGATTGAATTCTAATGTTTTCTTGACTCTGTTAGCAATTACCTTTGTAAATAGCTTGTATACTACAGAGAGCAAGCTGATCGGCCTGTAATTCTTCAAGTCCTTGGCATCTCCTTTTTTATGTATTAAGATGATGTTAGCGTTCTTCCAAGACTCTGGTACCCTTCCCGTCAAGAGACACCTCGTAAACAGGGTGGCTAGTTTTTCTAACACAATCTGTCCTCCATCTTTCAGCAGATCTGATGTTACCTGATCCTCACCAGCAGCTTTGCCTCTTTGCATGCTCTCCAAAGCTTTTCTGACTTCTTCTATCATTACTGGTGGGGTGTCATCTAGGTTACTGCTAGTTCTTATAGTATTAAGGTCGTGGTTGTCTCGGCTACTGTACAGATCTCTATAAAACTCCTCCGCAATTTTAACTATCCTATCCATATTGGTAGTTATTTTGCCTTCTTTGTCCCTTAGTGCATACATCCGACTTTTGCCTATCCCAAGTTTCCTCTTCACTGTTTTGACGCTTCCTCCGTTTTTCAGAGCGTGTTCAGTTCTCTCCATGTTATACCTTCTTACATCGCATACTTTACGTCTATTAATCAACTTCGAAAGCTCTGCCAGTTCTATTTTGTCTGTTGTACTTGACACTTTCATGATTTGACGCTTCTTAATTAGGTTTTTCGTTTCCTGGGAAAGCTTGCCAGTGTCCTGTCTAACTACCCTGCCTCCAACTTCCACTGCACACTCCGTAATGATACTCGTCAGATTATCATTCATTGTATCTACGCTAAGGTTGGTTTCCTCACTAAGAGCCGAGTACCTGTTCTGCAGCGACACTCTGAATTCCTGTACTTTCCCTCTCAGTGCTAGCTCATTGATTGGCTTCTCGCGTATCAGTTTCTGTCGTTCCTTCTTCAAGTCTAGGCGAATTTTAGACCGTACCATTCTATGGTCACTGCATCGTACCTTGCCAACCACTTCCACATCCTGCACGATTCCTGGGTGTGCAGTCATTATAAAGTCTATTTCGTTCTTATTTTCGCCATTAGGGCTCCTCCATGTCAACTTGCGGTTTTCTCGTTTTCGGTAGAAGGTATTCAATATCCGCAAACTATTTCGTTGTGCGAATTCTACTAGTACCTCTCCTCTAGCTTCATATATATCAAGTTCAATATTGCGTGAAGCGAAGGGACGATGAAGGTAAATGACACGTCCAAACATGATAAATCATGACATGCGTGTCATGTAAAACATGACTACATGCCGTGCTCATGATACACTCATTACCGTTTCGCTAGCTTCACATATGCCAGATTTGGCATTACGTGACGCGAACGGACGACGAAAGTAACTGACACTTCCAGACTTGATAATCATGACATGCGTGCCATGCAAAACATGACTACATGCTATGCTCATGGTGCGCTTGCGACCGTTCCTATAACTTCACATATACCGAATTTGGTATTACGTGACGTGAATGGACGACGAACACAAATACCCGGCGCAAACGTGATAATCATGACATGGAAGTCATGTCCGGCATAATTTACGTCCGCCTCGCAACATTGTGCTGATTTTAATGTGACAGTTCAACCTTCCTCATTCGTGCTTCGCATATCACTGATTTCCATTGTACCTAGGATCTACCCATTTTTTGTCGTCTGTTATCAACAGACATTTGGCTCACGCGAGGCTTAAAACTCAGAAATTAGCATGAAAACCAGAGTTGTACGTAACGCGTTTCGTACAAATCGATCACTTGTATTCTAGTACATTTTCTTGTTGCTTCGTAAATAATCGATTACCTTTCCGGAGCTGTAATGTATTGAGTAGTAATTTAACTACATTTTCTTGTAATTGACTACGGCTAAACAAAAACTATTTTCTAAAATCAAATCGTAACCAGTGCTCTACGGCAGCTGTTGTTCCAGAACATATGCGACCGCTTTGTCGGGAACCCCACGCTGTCACACGGCGGTTCTTGACATAGCATTTTTTTTTTCGCTTTTCGTTTTGTTTTGCCTCACCTGCAACATTAACTGAGGGCCCGCAACAGCGAAGCGTGGCGCTTCATAGAGGACATAGATACTCATCGAATCACCACGCAACGTGTTGTAAGTTATATGTAGGGTTCCGTGCTTTCGGGGTTTACTAACGATGATAGTCTTTCCTTGGGTACTTTCGACGCAAAAAATTTTGGTCTGTCTGTCTGTCTGTCTGTCTGTCTGTCTGTCTGTCTGTCTGTCTGTCTGTCTGTCTGTCTGTCTGTCTGTCTGTACATATTTCTGTTAGTCCGTCTCTTACGGTACCCTAAGGCCACGTTCACACTGAGCATTCCGGCCGCTGAAAGTGCTCCGAATCCGGTTCGGCGGCGGCGAGTTCCGCCGAAAGGGCCCTCTCCGCACCGATCGCTCTCGGACCGATTTTTGCGACGTCTGCCACCGAATCGGTCACCGCGGACCAATAGGAGCACTAGTCAAGGAATTTTGAAAAATGGCGGCCAAGCCCTACTCACTTGTTATGCCGCAGTGCACGTAACTGAATGTTGAAACCAACGGGAGTTTAACCTACTCTGTGCCTACTTCGCCTCCGTATTTCGTGAAAGAGGTGACCGAGTTTGTTGCGGTCTTGCAGAGCAAAACGAACCCACCAACGCCACTGGCGTCGGTGGTTTTTCTGCTTTTCGTGCATCACAAGACAGCCACTTGCCAGCAAAGTATGCAGTACTGTCTTTTCTTGCTTCTTGCGTACGAGAATCGTCGCAGAATACACCACCGGATAGCGTAGTAGCGTTTGCGAGCCGCGACAACAACCGGGTGACAGCGCATCCATCCCGCGTTCGCCCCGTAGTAGATGGCATATTCGGCGGCGCGGGGCGCGTCCAGTGCGAACGACGCTGCGTTTCGGCGGCAAGGGAATTTCGGTCGCTGTAGAAAGTGAGTGTTTCAGTGTGAACTAGGCATTAAAGAGCTCCAGACAATACCCTAAACGGCGGACCACATCCGCAGCGCCCACCACTATTGCTCATGTTGGCGCTCATACTTGTGCAATGGTCAACTCGAAAGCAATCATTGCGCATATCTGAGGCACCGTAACAACACGTTGACATTTTCTAAGTGTGGCTTCATACAAGAGAAGGCACACGTATGTGATTCTAAGAACCGTGGCGTTTATCACGCTGCGCTGACAGTGCAACATGGTGCTCAAAAAGGCAAGTGTTTCCAACGCTTTGCTAAGACGACACGGTGGCGGCGCCTACCCGTCGCCTGGCGTTCTACACTTTATCGCCTCCGAGACGGGCGCGCTTCGTTTTCCAAGATAACTGCCAGATAGCGCTCATGTCTCACCGTTCTCGCGTGACGTGTCTCTATGCGATCGTTCGGCTCCGCTGCATTCTCGGGGCACTCTGACGCAGCGCCTCCAGAGTACCAATCACCAATTTTCTTGCGCAGGACACCAAATACACGTTTTGTTCACTCTCTCCAGATGCAAGACTATCGACTTTCGACGACATTTGCATTGTAACATGCAGATACGGGGCCAATTTTTTTTTGGGGGGGGGGGGAAGGAAATTCGGCATGTGTAACAATTTATTTCTCGTAACTGCCAATGGTCTAAAATTTGTTGTTGAATTTTCCATTACAAACTGCTGCAATGAGTTCTTATTAATTTTATTTCTTAGAAAAATGCGTTGCATTGTTGCTCGTAATGCTGTCTCTCTATTGTTGCAGTTTTTTTTCACTTGCCGTTAGTTTTCTTGTTAATAAGGTCGTTGAGGTGCACTTCAGTAAACCCCGGCCGAGCTAGAGTGCACGCGCGAGAACGCATGTGCAGTGAGTGAGTGAGTGAGTGAGTGAGTGAGTGAGTGAGTGAGTGAGTGAGTGAGTGAATGAACTTTTATTGGGTCCAGCAAAACACGATAAAACGCACACCTGGCTGAACCCACGACGGGACTGGCAGGTCTAGCCTGCCGGCGCGATCACGGGTACGCTGGACGGCCAGGATTTGGCCTTAATGGGCGGAATTTCGCAGGAGCACGTCCCACGTACTCTTCCTTGGTGAACTATAGGTCCCAATAACCTGCACTTCTAGAGTATATGAAACAGAATATACACCATAGGTCTTTTCTTTGATTTGAAGAAGGCCTTCGACACAGTTGAACATGACATTGATATCCAAGTAGCATGAGTACGGTGTAAAGGGCGTGACAGCTAAACAAATAAAAAGTTATCTTGCCGTAATAAAACATTATTTAAAGGTGGGTAACTTTGTTTCCCGAATGAAAATTGTGAAAAATGGTGTACCACAGGGTTCAATCCTTGAAGCTGCATGCACCCCATGCACCTTGAAGCTGAGGTAAATGCGTACTTATTCAAATAAGAAAATTGCTTCATCAAAATAAGCTCATGCTTAATATATCTAAAAGTAAGTACATCGTATTCCAGCCTATCAACAAGCCCTACGAGGACGACATTAACATCTTTTTTCAAGAACCAAAGGCTGTAGCAGGTTAAAACATAAAAAATTCTCGGAGTATGGTTCCAGGAAAATTTGTCTTGGAATAATCAAGTCGATAGCCTCACATCCAAACTAAGCAAGACTGTTGGGTGTATATTTGAAATAAATCCACTTATACCAACTTGGCTTAAAAAAATATATACTACACTCTTTTTATTTGCGTTTGAATTATAGTATGCTTCATGGGGCACTACAAGTGAGAAAAATTTAAATTAACTAGAAATCTTACAAAAAAAGTCCTCCGTCTATTCGAAGATTATTATAGCAACCCATGGGAGATGTCTAGATGTCCGCTATTTATAAAACATGGTATACTCAAAGCAAGGTAGGTGTATGAATATAAGCTATTACATTACACTTATAAAAACCAACTCCACACTATGACAACACAGGCAGGCGCACTCTAATATTTGCTCCGTAGGCACTAATTCATGTTTCTACTGCCAAGAACGGGCATGGTAGAGCCCTAATTCAATATCGCGCCCCACAGCTTCTTAATTATTTAGGTGAACAATTAAATTTTAACCTCTCATTAACGCAGTTCAAGTATCACACCAAAGATCTGTTCATTAATGGATTAAAGTAAACATTACGTCTTCACTAAACTCCTCGCTAGGTATCACATATATTACACTGTTTCACTTTTAGGTTCAAAACCCGTGTATATACAGAAGTATGTACGTACATATGTGCAGATGTATATATGAATATATGTGTGTTTTAAATGAATGTACGAATATGTAATTCAATACAGTAAGTGTGTGTCTTCAGAATTTATTTGTAGGTAATAGAAAAAGGCTCGATGACTGACTTTGTATGTCTATGTGGCCTATTTTGTAAATGTTTGCGCTATTGTTGTGTTCTGTTATTTTGCTGCTCCATGTATTTGCCTGCACACGCATGTGTTGTTTTTGATTGTCTGTTCATATACTCTCCTCTTTCTAATAAATCATTCAGTTGCGAGTAAGCAATTTTCCTCTCTTCCTTTCTGTTTATTCGTGCCCTTGAACTGACAGTTATACCAAGAATATCATAGTTGAAATCAAGAAAAGGAAATGAACATGTGCGTATATATATATATATATATATATATATATATATATATATATATATATATATATATATAGAACTTGAAGGGAAGGCACGACAGGTCCGGGTATTTTCTATATTGAATTAACTTGAAGATAGCACATAAGAAAAGGATCGTATTTACTAACGTTTCGGCCGTGGCACGGCCTTCGTCAGAGTAAGTAGGTATGATACAATGCAGCCGCTTTTATAGGCTCACGTGATGAACTCTCGGTATAGCAGCTAGGACAATCAAAGTAAAAAATGGTAATCTGTCAGAACCTTGTGTTGACATGACTGACATGTGACGGGTGCACGGATATAAAAGTTTCAAATTTCCTTGCGCATCGACACGTGGGGCACAGTATGGTTGGCAGGACATGTAAAAGAGCTCAGAAGTAAAGAAACCACGGTTGACTAATATACAATTTAATATACACTAAAATATTTTACTAATCTAAGAAGTCGTGTTGTTATAGTGCGAGGCAGGTGAGCTTTCCTACGTTTTCATTGATACCTGAACGAATGGTGTTAAATTTGTGGATCAAGAAGGATTCCCTCACTTCCCTATCGTGATTTGTCTTAAAACCGGACTGAATAATCGTGGCCCTAATTTTGTCGAAACCATGGCCAGGCATACTGACGTGCTTCGACAGCGGTAGATTAGGGAGGCTTACGGCATGTGCACGGTGATTATTAAAACGAATTCTGAAACTTGTCTCTGTTTGACCTATGTACTGAGCACCGCAAGTTGAACACTCGAGAAGATAGATGACGTTGATACTATCACACGTGTAGTTCCCATTTATCTTTAAAGAAAAACTGGACGATGTACTTGAAACTGTTTTAGATGTCGTCATGTGCGCGCACATGACGACATCTAAAACAGTTTCAATATATATATATATATATATATATATATATATATATATATATATATATATATATATATATATATATATATATATATATATATTGTTACGCCACGTATGTGCCGGACGAAGAAGGAAAAAGAAGCAAGGGGTGGAAGAAGAAGATCATCATCATCTGCCTGCGCCGATACGGCTCGTCCCTCGAACCGTGTATCAATAAACCCCCAGACGCCTACTGAGGCCGTAACAGAGTGGTGGAAGGTGCTGGGTATAGGAACCAACGACGGGACCGCTACCCCTCGGATTTCGCCGGAGTCGTCGCCTCGCCGGCCTGCCTCCTTCTTTGGCCATCATGCCTGACGAAACAGAAGCTCGGGAACCAGTCCCCAGCAGTTCTTGGCCGTATCACAGAGAGCCACGAACCTTCTCCGGGAGGGCCAATGACGACGTGGACTCATGGCTCAAACATTTCAAGCGAGTAAGCAACTGCAACAAATGGGATGCTGCCTCCCAACTGTCACGCGTTGTTTTCTACCTCACTGATGTTGCCCTCGTTTGGTATGAGAACCATGAAGATATTCTGACAACATGGGAACGCTTTGTTGAAGAAATCAAGAAGTGTTTCGGCAACTCAGCTGCAAAAAAGAAGCTTGCCGAGCAGAGTCTTGCACAGAGGGCCCAGCTATCCGGTGAGACCTGCACCGTGTATACTGAAGAGATTTTGAGGCTGTGTAGGGAAGTCGATTCCAGCATGTCGGAAGAGGACAAGGTGGGGCATTTGCTGAAGGGAATTGCAGAAGATGTTTACAACTTCCTTATTAGCAGGGAAAGCCTGACTTCAGTGTCTGACGTTGTACGGCACTGCCGCACGTTTGAAACCCTGAAGCAGCGCAGAATAGCGCCTAAGTTTGGTCGTCTGGCAAATGTCACCTCAGTAGCCAGCATAGAAGCGGCCTCAACTGGTGACCTTTCGGCAACCATCCGCCAAATTGTTCGGGAAGAGTTACTCAGACATGGCGAAATGACACGTGAACGGGCAGCTGCCACGTCTCCATCCTATTTCCCGCAGGACACCACTGCCCCACAGCTTACAGTTTATGAACATCCATCCGTCAACGCAACGGAGGTTGCAGGGCCTCGGCGTATTCAGCAGTCAAGTCCGGTTTTTTACGAGCGATCACAGTACCCTCAACGTTTCCGTTCCGTACGCCCATACCACCCACCGACAACTGATTTCATTGAATCTCGGGCTTACGCGAACGCTCGCAGACGTGAACACTTCGAAGAACGGCGACGACCTCGTCCTGCGCCTGTGTGCTACAACTGTGGTCTGACTGGTCACATATCGAGGTATTGCGATCGTTCGCGCATACCACGCTATGATCAGTGGACAAGCTTGACCGATAAACCTGCTGTCCCACCTTTTCAAGGACACTGGCCCACCGACTCAAGACCCGGCAGCAGCTTCTGGCACGGACACTGGCGCAACAACTCCCCTGCCTCTGATCGAAGTGTGACGCCACCTCCTGCGCCTCGATCCCACCGGTCTCCATCGCCACGGCGCCGCCCATCGTCACCACATCAGGAAAACTAAACAGTGCGGCCGATGGGGGTGAGGTCGCTGGTGACTTGCTGCAAAACGAAATACCCCCGTCTGTGTTGATGTTCAAGAACAAGGTAGAAGTTTTTGTTGATGGTGTGTGTACGATGGCTTTGGTGGATACTGGTGCTACAGTTTCGATTATGAGTGCTGCTTTTAAACACCGTTTAGGACAAAAGGTGATGTTTTTGTGGGAGAAGGCAACAACATTCTGTGGCGTTGGTGGTAACTCGCTGTGTCCCATTGGTGTCTGTACCGCAGAAGTGTGCTTGGGTGATCAAGTGTTTGTCACAGAGTTTACGATTCTTCCAAGGAGCACACACGACATAATCCTGGGGATTGACTTCCTTCGAATGTGTGGCGCCACTGTTGATTGTAGAAATGGAGAGGTGTACATATGTGATGCTGCCCCTGGAGAACTATTAGAGAATTCAGACAGGGAGCACGGTGCGCTCCGGGTCAGTGAAGATAGCATTGTGCCGGCATTCTCTGCAGTCTGTGTTCCTGTATACTCTTCACGCATTGAAAACAGTGACAGTGCGTTCGACGCATTAGTGGAGCCCTTTCATCTCAGTTGCATTAAGAAGAACACATTGGTGCCGCATTGCATAGTGTCACTCGTTCAAGGACGCACAGGACTATGGGCGGTAAACTGTTCAGCTGAGTCGGTGGTTCTACCAGGAGGACTGAAGCTTGCCAAGTTCAAAACATACTCACCGATGGCAGTGGCTGCCCTCAGTGATGCTCCAGGTGGGGCCTCAGCCAATACTTCTACGGCCGATTCAAAACTTTTACCTATGATCGACAAGTCACTTACTACTGACAAACGCCGCATGCTTCTGGACGTTTTGTCGAAATACGTGGCGATTTTCGATTTTTCCCATGACCATGCGCCCTCGATTCCCGCGTCTCGGATTCTCCACAGGATAAACACGGGAACAGCACAGCCCATCCGCCAGAAACCCTACCGAGTGTCGCCGTCTGAGCGCAAGATAATTGATGAACAAGTGCGTGATATGCTGCAGAAGGGTGTCATTCGAGAATCATCGAGTCCTTGGGCGGCTCCCGTGATTCTAGTCAAAAAGAAGGATGGTACCTGGAGATTCTGTGTGGACTATCGCCGTCTAAACTCCGTCACAAAGAGAGATGTCTACCCTCTCCCACGCATTGATGACGCTCTAGACTGCCTCCATTCAGCATCCTACTTTTCGTCCATAGACTTACGCTCAGGCTATTGGCAAATACCTGTGCATTCAATGGACAAAGAAAAGACGGCTTTCGTTACTCCGGATGGACTATATGAATTTAACGTGATGCCTTTTGGTCTATGTAACGCGCCCGCTACATTTGAAAGATTCATGGACACCATTCTGCGCGGCCTGAAGTGGAACATCTGTATGTGTTATCTTGACGACGTTGTTATCTTCGGGCGTACATTCAGTGAACATAACGAAAGGGTAGAGCTGGTTTTGAAATGTATTCGAAATGCTGGCTTGGTTCTTAATGCAAAGAAGTGTCATTTCGGAGCTCGACTGTGATGCGGGTTCTTGTTGCTGATTTGTTTTTCTCCCGGGCTGAGCCTCAGAGAGTTTTGTTAATAAGGACAAAGCCGTTCGGTTTCCAAGAAACACACAAAAAGTTTAATTGAAAAGAAAAAAAAGGCAAAGATTCCTCACAAAACAAAACACTTAATAAACAGTTGACTGGACATGACGAAACACATCTGTAAACACCCAACAAAAACGTTCAAAGTCAGTAACTAAACCTAACGTTCGAAAGGGGCTGAGTGATGGGAGTAGCGCAAGAGTATCGGTGCAGTCTCACCCACAAGTTGGTTTTCGGCGGTGATGAGAAACCGGAACGCCGTGACTCCTGCGTCAGTGCGTGGGCTGGACGAGGACGAGGGAACGCTGGCTGCTGGCGACACGTCGAAAAGCCCTACCAAATCGTGATGGTTTCGGCTTGAGGAGCGTGGACACGTCGGAGACGGGAGAACGCAGGCTGGTGGCGACGCGTCCGGGAACTAGGGTCGACCTAGTCAAGCAGCTGGGCGCACAGCTCGGGCCCGGAGCCCGACGGCTGTAGCTCGCCTGCCGGAACCGAAGTCCGCAGGCTCTGGAAAGGAGTTCAGGACCGGATGGCCACGGTCCTTTGGAGCGGGAACCCGACAGCAGGAGGCCCCGGCCGGTGGAAGTCCTGTAGGCTCGGGTCCGGAACCCAACGGCCCATCTTCAGCGCCCGGTCCGGTGACGACCTTCCGCTTGCACTGCCTGCCTCGAATTCCCCTTGCTCTGGTCTCCCCAGGCTCCTGCTTCAGCTCTGGCCCACTTGTCTCGTTCTCATTGGAGATACTACTGTTTCGTGGTGTCAAGCCATTGGGCCTTGAAATCTCCGTGTTCGCTGCCCATTGGATGTTTTACCTTTTGTTTACTTCACGTCCTGCCACGCATCCTCGTGCTTGACGCTCTTTAACGTCGTCATTCTTGTTTAAGCAGCACCGCACGTGCACTCTGGTATTTCTCCTTTTGTTTTTTTTTTTTCCGTGACGCGCACTTTTCGAAGGCGCGCACTTTGAACGCGCACCACACATCACATACGCCCCCCTTTTATTCAAGTTTTTTTTTTTTTTTTAGAAAAAAAAAACTGCCGATGAGTGCGCGTTCTGCACTACGTCACAATTAAACCACATATTTGCACCACGCAGTTCAACACATCACCGGGCTACAGTTCGCTACATCGTCCAAATGTCCACACTTAAACTTTAGATTCACCCAATTGCATTTAAAAGTTCTGAAACCCGGAATAAACCTTTTTACTACAAAATCGACTATGGACAAAGCTACTTGTGTCCGCATCTAAAGGTCGAAGTCCAGAAAGAGCTACCGGTTTTCTAACCCTACACTCAGGTTATCGCGTCCCAAACCAGACGCACTGCCCTTCTCGCACGTTTCGAAAGTAACTGTGGCAAACATGCTTTTATGCACTTTCGCTGAAACGCGTGTCCGCGCCCCCGCCGGCCACATGAACGCTTACCGGTCACAGAGGAACAGGGCGCGGTCTCGAGCCGTCGGCGTCGACACGAAACGCACTGAGACACGAATGTCCAAATGCCACAATCTCTCACACAAATGCTTTCTTTTAATTCACCATCTAATGAACACAAGCTCGGGGTGCCCTCAGCAAGCCCAAACGCTCCGACAAGCGTGTGAGGTTCCTGGATTCTTGAGAAGGGATGCCGTTGTGCTCGGTCATTATACAGCTCATCTTGAGTGGACTTAATTATAGGTTCAAAACCAATCACGTTCTCAGGTTCAAGACCCTGTCTGGCATTCTCCATACCTACTATCGAGCCCACCTCCGATTCGATACTGTTTATTTTGAAGAGTGCTTCAGCACTCTCATCGTGTTTTCTCGGACAAATAGCAGTTACGCTATCCTGTGAACTAGAATCCCCTCTCTCTCTGAGTGAGATATACGTATGGTCTAGGACCATTGACGTGGTGCCTGCTGCTACCTCTGTCGGTACAAAACAATCAGTGGCCACTATATCAGAGCCTTCATGGCATTCGCTGCCATCTTCCCAATGACGTTCTAGCGCTCCTTCCATGGAGCTATTGAGAGGTAGCCCTACCCCTTCCCGAAATGTGCTCGGCCTCTGAGACGTTCTGATACACACCTCATTCTGAATGGAGCTTCTTCGTTCCCTGCTATCGAAGCTTTGCTCCACAACATTTTCCACAGCTTCTAGGTCGCCCATATCCAGGCGCTCTTCTTCATAGGTGCTTGGCCTCTCAGAGGTCCCCAAGCAGCTAACGGAAGTACTATGTTCCCAGCCAGAGAAGCTTTCCGTCGCTGCAACAAACTCCTCATGACTCCTGCCTTCTTGGCTGTCCACCTCTCTGCCTTCCTCTATCTGAGCTTCTCGCTCCGAAGTAAGGCTGTCGCGAGGTTCGAGGCCAACCTTGCAGGAATCGACTTCCCTCCAGCAAACGCTGCTATCGGAGCAAACATTCACCGCTTGCTCGACCTTCTGCATCGCCAGCTGCCCCCTTTTCGCCATCGCAAGCTCGAGTCGCCGCTCGAAGTCCACCCTCTCTAATTGGAGCTGCTGCTTCAGTATGCGTGTCTGACGCTCTAGCAACACTTTATTTTCACGCGTTACGCGCTCTAGCTCCTCCTTCTTAGCTCTAAGCACCAATTCAAGCTTTTCCTTCGCCGCCTTTCGTTCTGCAGCCCGTTGCTCACGCTCCCTCTCCATCCGCTCCTCGTACCATACTCTAAACTCCGCTCCCGTCAGTCCCATTTTATCCGCCAACTCAATTAACTCCCACGTGTTCGTCATCGTGTTAACCGCGTCAAAAAATCTACTGGAAAAACAAACGACTTTGTCCTGTCGCGGACGCCAATTTGTGATGCAGGGTTCTTGTTGCTGATTTGTTTTTCTCCCGGGCTGAGCCTCAGAGAGTTTTGTTAATAAGGACAAAGCCGTTCGGTTTCCAAGAAACACACAAAAAGTTTAATTGAAAAGAAAAAAAAGGCAAAGATTCCTCACAAAACAAAACACTTAATAAACAGTTGACTGGACATGACGAAACACATCTGTAAACACCCAACAAAAACGTTCAAAGTCAGTAACTAAACCTAACGTTCGAAAGGGGCTGAGTGATGGGAGTAGCGCAAGAGTATCGGTGCAGTCTCACCCACAAGTTGGTTTTCGGCGGTGATGAGAAACCGGAACGCCGTGACTCCTGCGTCAGTGCGTGGGCTGGACGAGGACGAGGGAACGCTGGCTGCTGGCGACACGTCGAAAAGCCCTACCAAATCGTGATGGTTTCGGCTTGAGGAGCGTGGACACGTCGGAGACGGGAGAACGCAGGCTGGTGGCGACGCGTCCGGGAACTAGGGTCGACCTAGTCAAGCAGCTGGGCGCACAGCTCGGGCCCGGAGCCCGACGGCTGTAGCTCGCCTGCCGGAACCGAAGTCCGCAGGCTCTGGAAAGGAGTTCAGGACCGGATGGCCACGGTCCTTTGGAGCGGGAACCCGACAGCAGGAGGCCCCGGCCGGTGGAAGTCCTGTAGGCTCGGGTCCGGAACCCAACGGCCCATCTTCAGCGCCCGGTCCGGTGACGACCTTCCGCTTGCACTGCCTGCCTCGAATTCCCCTTGCTCTGGTCTCCCCAGGCTCCTGCTTCAGCTCTGGCCCACTTGTCTCGTTCTCATTGGAGATACTACTGTTTCGTGGTGTCAAGCCATTGGGCCTTGAAATCTCCGTGTTCGCTGCCCATTGGATGTTTTACCTTTTGTTTACTTCACGTCCTGCCACGCATCCTCGTGCTTGACGCTCTTTAACGTCGTCATTCTTGTTTAAGCAGCACCGCACGTGCACTCTGGTATTTCTCCTTTTGTTTTTTTTTTCCGTGACGCGCACTTTTCGAAGGCGCGCACTTTGAACGCGCACCACACATCACATCGACAAACACTGGTGCTGGGACATCTCGTCAACAAGGATGGCATCAGGCCCGACCCGAATAAGACGGCGGCTGTTAGAGCTTTTAAACCACCTGGCTCAGTGAAGGAGCTTCGGAGCTTCTTGGGCCTCTGCTCTTACTTTCGCCGATTTATTCCCGCCTTTGCAGAAGTTGCCTTTCCACTGACCTGTCTTCTCCGCCAAGGTGCTAGTTTTGAATGGACTCCTGATTGTGAAACTTCTTTCAACCAACTGAAGTTCTTGCTCACGTCGCAGCCTATCCTGCGGCACTTCGATCCTTCTGCGGCGACTGAAGTTCACACCGACGCAAGCGGCATTGGCATAGGTGCAGTCCTGATACAGCGATGTAATCAAGTGGAACACGTAATCGCATATGCCAGTCGTACTTTAAGTAAGCCGGAACGCAATTACACTGTGACCGAACAAGAATGCCTTGCACTCGTCTTCGCTGTGCAGCGATTCCGCTCATACCTATACGGTCGTCCTTTCCAAGTAGTTACGGATCATCATTCTTTGTGCTGGCTTATCAACCTTCGGGATCCGTCAGGCCGTCTAGCACGCTGGGCCCTCCGGCTGCAAGAGTACAACTTCACGGTATCGTACAAGAGCGGCAGGAAACACGCGGACGCAGACTGCCTTTCAAGGATGCCAGTTGATGCTACAGTTTGCGACGCTGACGATTTCGATCATCTGATTGCGTCCGTAGCACCAGCGTTCCCGGATAAGGCCACCTTTGAAACTGAGCAGCGGAAGGACGTGAGTTTGAATCCGTTATTCGTGATCGCACAAGCATCCACTCCGGAAAGCCGCTTTTGCGTCCGTGATGGTCTACTGTACAAGAAATCCATCTCCGGCACCGGTTCCCGCTTCCTGCTGGTGGTTCCAGAGGCACTACGGTCATCTGTTTTGTACGCCATGCATGATGACGCCACTTCAGGTCACCTCGGAACGACGCGCACTCTTCATCGTACCCAGGAACGCTTCTACTGGCCACGTATGCGCCAGTCAGTTGAGTTGTACGTGGCCAGTTGTGCGCAATGCCAGGCGCACAAATCTCTCTCAGCAGCTCCGGCCGGACATCTACAACCTGTGACGCCTCCCAGTTCTCCGTTCGAACAAATTGGCATTGACCTGGTGGGCCCTTTTCCGCGTTCATCGAAAGGCAACAGATGGATTGTGGTATGTGCTGACCATCTTACTCGGTACTGCGAGACTGCTGCCCTGCCATCCGCGACTGCTGGTCAAGTGTCGTCCTTCCTTCTCCATTCTATCATACTGCGTCATGGGCCCCCTCGCGTCATCATAAGTGACCGTGGACGTCAATTCACGGCAGACGTTGTCGAACAACTTCTCCGTATGTGTGGCTCAGAGCTCAGACACTCGACGCCTTATCACCCGCAGACGAATGGTCTCGTCGAGCGAACAATTCGAACACTGGTGAATATGCTTTCTATGTACGTTGCTTCGAACCACAAGAACTGGGACGATGTCTTGCCGTTCGTCACATACGCGTTTAATACTTCCCAACATGAGACCACCGGCTACAGCCCGTTCTTCCTCCTCTATGTTCGCCCCCCCCGTTATACTCTGGATACAATATTTTCCTTCTCTGATCGGGACCAATCAGAAATCTCCCTAGCAGAAACTCTTTGTCTCGCCGAAGAAGCTCGTCGTCTTGCTCGTTTACGTACAATAGCCTCGCAAGACAGATCGAAAGTTCGTTATGACAGCAAGCACCGGCAGGCCACATATATTCCGGGAGATCTCGTGTTGGTGTGGAAGCCTTTACGCAAACGTGGCTTGTGCCAAAAACTGCTCGCGCACTACATCGGACCTTTTGTTATCCTTGACCGCCTGAGCGCAGTCGACTACCGCATCGCACGTCTTACAGCTAGCGGGAGACGTTCCAGAAAGACAGAGGTCACGCATGTCGCTCGCCTGAAGCCTTTCAGTCAACGCGACACTGCATGAAACGCGCGGCGCGCTTTGTCTGCGAGGGGGGAAATGTTACGCCACGTATGTGCCGGACGAAGAAGGAAAAAGAAGCAAGGGGTGGAAGAAGAAGATCATCATCATCTGCCTGCGCCGATACGGCTCGTCCCTCGAACCGTGTATCAATAAACCCCCAGACGCCTACTGAGGCCGTAACAATATATATATATATACTCCCACTTTTAAATTGACATAGATACCCAATAAAACGGCTGGGGGGATAGCTGTCGTGGTAGCTCAGTGGTAGAGCATCGAACGCGTTATTCGAATGTCGCAGGTTCGGTTCTTGCCCACGGCAAGTTATCTTTTCACCCAATTTTTTTCTTCAGATTTACCTTACAATTCAGTCTAATAACCTCCTCTATGCTTTCCTTGGCATTATTGTCCGTTAGATTTCATTATATTGTGTCAAAACACGGACAAACGAGCCCTTAAGCATACACTCGTTTCCCTTATTCACTAACGAGGGTCTCGTACTGACAGACTTGGTGCCCTTAGGTTGTATACGGGGGACTATTGGTGAGCTGCCAGTTAGGAATAGGTTCACGTGCTACGTGACGCCGAACAGGCTTATAAAGAGTGTGCCACACTCGCCACCATGGCTGCTAGTGGCGCTGACTGACACTCCCTCGTTTAAATTGACATAGATACCCAATAAAGTGGCTGGGGGGATAGCTATCATGGTAGCTCAGTGGTAGAGCATTGAACACGTTATTCGAAGGTCGCAGGTTCGGATCCTGCCCACAGCAAGTTATCTTTTCACCCACTTCCCAGACAACACAAACACAAGCTCAGGACGACCTCAGTATGCCTCCGTGAGAACAGTATGACGCACTCAGAATGTCCTCGTATGGTACTAGAATGGCACTAATCCCTTGTACATACACATAACAACCTCAGCACATCCTCAACACAACACTTCAAGACTTTTTAGTATCCTTTCGGAACAACGATTGCGTGGCCGGTTCAGTACTGTGGGCAGTGATACTACTTAGGAATCACTTCTTTTCATCATATTTCTATATATTAAAAGAAAAACACCTGCGAGGTCTCGTATATATATACTGTATCAATCAACAGAGAGGTGACAAAACAAACAAAGCTTGTTGACAGAAATTTATTTAACAGTAATTATTCGCAACTGACAGCTTTGTCAGGCATTCGAGTCCACTTATAGTCTGAAAAAAGAAAAGCCGTATAGAGGCAGTCAACACAGCTCAATCAACCACGTTTGTAATATTCCTCAAAAGTTTGACACAGTGTCCTCATCAACACGTGTATAGTGCCCACTCGCTTGCTGGATTCCGTGCCGACCGGTTGTGCGCCCGCGCGCTTGCGACCTTCGGCGTCAGCGTAGCTCTGGCCGACTGGGCTCGCCCTACGTCACCTCCTGCCGCCGACGACCTTCGACGACAGTGTAGCTCCGACTTACTGGACTTGCTCTACGCCATCTACAGACGCCGACAAAAGCTCTCGCAAGTGTGCCTCCCCCTCGGACTCCAGTGACCGTGCTTTCATCTTTCCTGTCTCTCCTATCCCCTCAGTTTGTTGTTGCTTCTTCTTCCTCTTTTCTACACCTTTACTCCTACCCTTTTTATCCCTCCTCACCCCCATCCCTTGTGAGCTACTGTGGCGGTGTCGCTCACTGAAGCAGACAATAACGGGGCTCACTTTTCTCTTCCTCTCTCTTTCTTAAGAATCACTCAGCCAAATGCACTCGCTAGTGTTAGAGGCTCCGCTATGAGAGCCTACCAGTACACTCGACATGGGCTTTGACTTCCCCGAGGTCGGGCCATGTGTCAGCTGCAGAAGTCGATCCTTTTACGTTGGGACCAGGCTGCTTCGAAGTGCAATTGATCGCGATTGGCTGGTGTTCCAGGCTGCTTCGAACCACACCTCGCCGCGGTCGGCTGGTGACAATACATCCATGATAAGTCTGAACGTTGAGCAGCCCAGTGCACCAATCAACGCGGCAATTTACCTCCTGTCCTCACCTACGACTTACACTCTCACACATCTCAGTTTTAACCATGCACACAAATAAGAAAGGACATGAACCTTCACTAGAACACAGCACCTTCCCTGACAGACCCCATTTTGACAGTCAGTTGGCTTGGAATGGCTTGGCTGCTTGACTATCCAGAATGGTGCCGCATGGTTAATGGTTGCCAGCTGCTAGTTTGTTATTATGCGCTACAGCAGCGTATAATCCCAGGTGGTCAAAATTTCCGTAGCCCTCCACTACGGCGTCTCTCATAATCAAATAGTGGTTTTGGGACGTTAAACCCCACAAATCAATCAATCAATCAATCAGCAGCGTATAATGACTAATTTAAGGCTGTGACATTTAAGAACACACTGTTTGAAATGTACATTTCGCAATACCAGGTTCGATACCCAAGCCAATTAATTACGCGTGTCTCATTAAGCGGAACGCGTGATTTGAAAATTTTCCACCAAAAAACAAAACAAAACAAACTAGGCAGAAAGGCAATAACTTTATGACTGTATGAAACGAATGTGCGGAGAAAGTTTTCACATATGAAACGCATCTACTTGGTGCGCAAAGGTGTTGACGAATTATATCTAAGTGCTCAGTGCAATGCTTTTGTCATCCCCAATAGATCCTTGACAGGACCTTTTTCGGACCAATTGTTGCCCTCAGAAAGCACCCCAAAAGACGTTTCCGGGTCAAACCAGCTTGTGTCGTCCTCAGTAAGTACTAAGGTCAATGAGAACTGTGCGAGGGCGATTGTGCCATATGAGGACGACCTCAGGACATCGAGTGTTGTCTGGGTTTCCTTTCTTCTCATTTGCATTACAATTGGCCTAATAACTTTCCCTATACCTTCCTTGGCATTATTGTCTATTAGATCTCATTATTATTGTGTGAAAACACGAAAAACGAGCCCTTAAGTATACACTATTTTCCCTTATTCATTAACGAGGGTCTCGTACTGGCAGACTTGGTGCCCTTAGGTTGTATACGGGAGACTATTGGTCAGCTGCCAGTTAGTAATAAGTTCACGTGCTACGTGACGCCGAACAGGCTCATAAAGAGTGTGCCACACTCGCCGTCATGGCTGCTAGTGGCGCTGACTGACACTTCCACGTTTAAATTGACATAGATACCCTATAAAGCAGCTGGGGGGATAGCTGTCGTGGTAGCTCAGTGGTAGAGCATCGAACGCGTTATTCGAAGGTCGCAGGTTCGGATCCTGCCCACGGCAAGTTATCTTTTCACCCACTTTTCTTTCTTCTCATTTACATTACAATTGGCCTAATAACTTCCCCTATACCTTCCTTGGCATTATTGTTTGTTAGATATCATTAGGATTGTGTAAGACACGAAAAACGAGCCCTTAAGTACACACTTGTTTCCCATAAATAAATAAATAAATATATATATATATATATATATATATATATATATATATATATATATATATATATATATGTATGAGATCTAACAGACAGTAATGCCAAGAAATGTACAGGGGAAGTTATTAGAACCAATGGAATGTAAATAAGAAGACAGACGAAAGAAAAGTGGATGAAAAGATAACCAGCCGTGAGCAGGAATCGAACCTACGACCTTCGAAAAACGCGTTCGATGCTCTAACCACTGAGCTATCACAGCAGCCTTCCCTCCATCCACTTTTTTTTGGGGGGGGTTTATATGTGAATTTAGAAGTAGGAGTGACAGTCAGCGCCATCTATAAGCCGAGCGACGAGTGTGAAAACACTCTTATTCGCATGTTTGGCGTCACGTAGCACGTGAACATATTATGAGCGGGCAGCTGATTAATTGTCCCTCTTATACAACCTAAACACACCAAGTCTGCTAGTACGAGACCCTTGTTCAATGATATATATATATATATATATATATATATATATATATATATATATATATATATATATATATATATATATATATATATATATATATATAACCCGTTTGATGCTCTACCACTGAACTACCACGGCGGCTATCCCCAAGCCACTTCATTAGGTATATATGTGAATTTCTAAACGTGGCAGTGCCAGTCAGCGCCACCAGTAGCCATGGCGGCGAATGTGGCACACTCTTTATGAGCATGTCTGGCGTCACGTAGCACGTGAACTTATTACGAGTGGGCAGCTGACCAATAATCCTTCGTATACAACCTAGAGGCACATAGTGTGCCAGTACGAGAGCTTCATTATTGAATTGAGGAAGGAAGTGTATAGTAAAGGGCTCCTTTTTTCCGTGTTTTACACAATATTAATGAAATCTAACATACAATAATGTCACATTGCCACGTTTAACTGACATATATACCCAACAAAGTGGCTGGGGGATAGTCGCCGTGGTAGCTCAGTGTTATGAGCCTCGAACGCGTTATTGGAAGGTCGCAGGTTCAGTTCCTGCCCACGGCAAAAACATGTTTTCACCCGCTTTTCTTTTTTCATATGTACGTAACAATTACGTTTAATAACTTCCCCTATATTTTATTTGTCATTATTGTCTGATATATATATATATATATATATATATATATATATATATATATATATATATATATATATATATATATATATATATATATATATATATATATATATATATATATATATATATATATATATATATATATATAAAGGAAAAGAAGTGTATGCCTAAGGGCTCGTTTGTCCGTGTTCTGACACAATATAATGAGATCTAACAGACAATAATGCCAAGGAATGTATAGGGTAAGTTATTAGAACCAATGTAATGTAAATAAGAAGAAAGCAAAGTGGGTGAAAAAATAACTTGCCGTGGGCAGGAACCGAACCTGCGACCTCCGAATAACGCGTTCGATGCTTATAATGATCGAACGCGTTATTCGGAGGTCGTAGTTTCGAGTTCTGCTTACGGCAAGGTATTTTTCACCCACTTTTCTTTCTACTTATTTACTTTACAACGGTTCTAATAACTTACCCTATACATTCTTTCGCATTGTTGTCTGTTGATTATTGATTGATATGTGGGGTTTAACGTCACAAAACCACCATATGATTATGAGAGATGCGCTTATTGATTGATTGATTTGTGGGGTTTAAGGTCCCAAAACCACCATATGATTATGAGAGACGCCGTAGTGGAGGGCTCCGGAAATTTTGACCACCTGGGGTTCTTTAACGTGCCCCCAAATCTGAGCACACGGGCCTCGACATTTCCACCTCCATCGGAAATGCAGCCGCCGCAGCCGGGATTTGAACCCGTGACCTGCGGTATGAGAGATGCGCGTCTGTTAGATAATATATATGTATATATATATATATATATATATATATATATATATATATATATATATATATATATATATATATATATATATATATGCTCACGGCTGGTTATTTTTTCATCCACTTTTCTTTCTTCTTATTTACATTCCATTGGTTCTAATAACTTCCTCTGTACATTCCTTGGCATTACTGTTTGTTAGATCTCATTAATATTGTGTTAAAATACGAAGAAACGAGCCCTTAGGTATACACTTGTTTCCCTTATATATATATATATATATATATATATATATATATATATATATATATATATATATATATATATATATATATATATATATATATATATATATATATATATATATATATATATTTATATATATATATATATATATAGTTATAAACTTCGAGAATAGTGCAGTATAGGCAACAAAACAATAAAATATTTATTTAATCCTAACAGTTTCGGCTGGTGGACCAGCCTTCTTCGGAGGATGTAAGTGAAATGATACAAGTTCCCGTAGCAGAGGGTCACCCTCACAGTTTAAAGACCCTCCAAAAAAAAGAGACAAACGGGCGAACGAGGTTCCGGCGCCTCTCCGTCGCTCCTTTCTAGTTTCTCTCCTTCTTCTGTTGCTACCTCGTTCGCCCGTTTGTCTCTTTTTTTTTTGGAGGGTCTTTAAACTGTGAGGGTGACCCTCTGCTACGGGAACTTGTATCATTTCACTTACATCCTCCGAAGAAGGCTGGTCCACCAGCCGAAACTGTTAGGATTAAATAAATATTTTATTGTTTTGTTTCCTATACTGCACTATTCTCGAAGTTTATAACTTTTATTACGGTGGCCGGAAGAAACTCTGATCATCTATTTCATCTATATATATATATATATATATATATATATATAGTATAGAGTACTACCTACCTCAACAAGAATGCGATGGAATAATTTTTAAACGTTCGCAGAATTGTCAGCCCCTTCAAAATTCATGCCCCCTAAAAACAAGCACACTCAAAACAAAACGTGTAAATTTAGCGCCCCCCCCCCCTGAAAGAACCCTTTCGTGCCCCCCTCCAATACAGAAATCCTGAAGTGTATTAGCAGAAAATCAAGTGTCGTTGTAGCTTACCGCCTCGTTGAAGCCGAAAGTGAATTCGATGTACTTGGTACGCCTTCTCCCCCGAGGTGGTGGGTAAAAAGTTTGCATATACATGTTTTCTGGTGTAACTTCCCTGCTTGCGTGTTTGATTAGGGGCCTCTAAATGACACCAACGAGAAACATCAAGTTGAGCTGTACTCAGCAGGGGCATTGAAGAATGCGCGCAGTTTTGATTGGGTGAGAGAGGTTGACTTATTAGGGAAGATGATTAGCAAGCAAAGATGGGATGTAATTTACTCAAATACTCTCGCCCCGAACTGGCGGTGCTGAAGCGATGCCGTCACAAATCTGATTGCTCTCAGCGAATTAGAAAGCGCCATGATACGTCACCACGTGTGAAAACGGCCGCTGCTATAGGCCGCTGCTTTCATGATTGGCGCGCGATGGATCAGGTTGCAGACCTTGAACCTCACAGCGAGGCTCTCGCCACGAAAGCAGGATTGCATTTCATCGAGTCTGCAATTATGCCCGATGGTCTCGCGGAAGCTCTTACGTTGTCAGCGGACGGAAAGCGAAGCCTCGCTTTCGTCGACGGTGAGGCATCAAGTTGCCAAATAATGTTTATGCACGTGGGTATCATTTCATTTTCTTTGGGAGAACAGTAGCAGAGGCACCTCGCAGTGAGGAGAGGCGCGGCAGAGCTGTGAGAGCAGGGCCCTTGCAGGGCCTCAATGCGGCATGCACGCATCCGAACAGCAGGTGGGAGTGCGCCAGTGAGGAGAAATGCACCGTCCCGATGAAAGCCATAGAATACCCATAGTTCTCGGTGAGACAACCGCACAACCCGTGTGGGATCCGACGCAGAATAACAGCGAAGCTCGCTCGTATAAGACGACGTCAACATCACTTGCGCTAAGTATAATAACCTGACTGCTGTTATTATACTTAGCGCAAGAAAAACGCAGCCCACAAGCAAGATAACAACGTACCTTGTGTATCGTTGTGCGTTCTTGCGTATCATTCTTGTGTGTTGCGTTTTTCTTGCGCAACTTTTTTGTCAGTAAGCACCAATTACGCCGTCATAAAGTCATATATCGCTATTATGACCAACACGCTCCCCGTTAGAAGCAAAAAAAAAAAGTCAGTTTCGGCACAATGGTGAAGCAATAAATTCGACATCAAAAAATTGGAATAGCCACAGGAAGAACGGCAAACAGCTAGAAACTTGAGCGATGCTTAAACACAAAGAAGGGAGCACGAAAATATATAGTACACAAGTGCACACAGGAGGAGCACGCGGACTGATATTTTTTCCTTCAACTAGACACTAAGCAATCACAACTAAAAAAAAATGGCCCCGTATCTGCATGGTAATCTGCAAATGTCGTCGAAAGACGATAGCCTTGCGTCTGGAGAGTTTGAACAAAACGTTTATTTGAAATTCTGCGCAAGAAAATCGGTGAATGGTATTCGGTAAGATTCTGGAGCGGGCAGCGGAGGCGAACGAGCGCACCAAGTCACGTCACACGTGAGACATTAGCGCTATCTGGCAGTTATCTTGGATAACGAAACGCACAGCTCTGAGACAGGCGTGCACGATCGTCCCAGAAGTGATCAGGCGTAGAACGCAAGGCGACGGGTAGGTGCCACCACCGTGTCATCTTAGCAAAGCGTTCGAAACGGTTCCCCTTTCGTGCAAACGTTGCATAGTCAGCGCCGCGTAATGAACGCTACGGTCCTTAGAATAACTTACGTATGCCTTTTAAAATAAAAGACGCACGCACATAATATAAACATGTTGTTGTGGTGCCTCAGATGTGCGCGATAATTGCTTTTTAATTGACAATCGCACAAGTATGAACACTGAAGCTTGAGCAACGTTGGTGGTCGCTGCGGATGGAGTAGGCCGTTAAGAGCCATCCGGTGGTGTCATTCAAAGCTACCGGCACTAGTAATTATCCTTCACCGCGTGCCGTTAATGGCTCTTCCTGAAAAGTGAGGCTCTTGGGACGGCTTTATGCTCTCCCCTAGTAGAGTACTAAGTACTCTAAATCATGAACTTTTCTAATCGCTCAAACAAAGAAACAGACCAAAATTTTTGCGTCGAAGGTCCCGATGAAAGACTATTAGTCTTTATAAAAATACTCCATGTGCTCGCAACACTGGTCGAATAAACAAAGATGACGAGGCTTAACAAAGTCAACGTGGCACTTTCGTTTGGCAGTGTGCTGAATTTTCTCGATTGTGGCGTCGGATTACGTTGCTTCGTCGAAGGCGAAAGGGGGGCTGACGCGCACCGCCTAATCCTAATAGGCATAAAATATTTCACTGGCGAAACAGCGGAAATGTCGCCAATATCGAGCCTCTTCGGTGAACCGGATCAGATTGACTTCAAATTGAAGAACCTGTCTAGCGAGCCTGAGGTTGAAAAAGGCAACTGCTCATGTGTAGCGGGCCTCTCCGAAAGGTGCTAGCACTTTTGCGCTGCGTCGCTACACTGCTACTGGCAAGACGTTAACAGTTTTCGAGATAACTACGCTGCCACTCGTGCTGCTGATTGCATGCATCCCATTGAGTTCCGTTCTCCTGTAAAAATCTGTATACGCAAGTAGTTCACTTGATTACAGAACGCCTGGACAAGTGCATGCCTGGGAAAGTGTATCTTGAGATAAGGCAGATCGTAGTTTCAATTGTAATTAGAGTGCACCCTTGTTTTCGTTCGCCGATTCATGTTACTGGGTTTCTGATGAATAAGGTCATGTGCTTCCGAACACTTGCTTGTTTATTATTGGCAGTAGTTGATATTCAAAATAGATAGATATATGCGCGCTCAGTACGCAACACTACGAAGGCACGGACATAATTATACGCACGAACATACGTACACGCATGCGAAATAAAAACTGCACGGGAGGAAGGATTACAGCAGCTCAATTTGAGAATGGGTAGCGCTACAACTTGCGCAGAAAACAAGCACATGCAAAAATACAGTCCCACTCGTTAAACATCGAATTTCCCAAAACGCTCGCTTATATAAACGAAACTATTTACTCCGCACTTAGAGATGCCCGAATATTGATGAGGATGCACATACGCTATGTAATGGTGATTGATTGATATGTGGGGTTTAACGTCCCAAATCACCACATGATTATGACAGACGCTGTAGTGGAGGGCTCCGGAAACTTCGACCGCCTGGGGGTTTTTAACGTGCACCAAAATCTGGGTACACGGGCCTGCAACACTTTCGCCTCCATCGGAAATGCAGCCGCCACAGTCGGGACTCGATCCCGCGACCTGCGGGTCAGCAGCCGAGTACCTTAGCTACTATACCACCGCGGCGGGGCGCTGTGTAATGGTGTACTCACCGAGGAAAATTAAGTCGTCGAGAGCAAACTGATTGGAATGCACTACCGTATTGTCCGTCAACTTCTTTGCAATGCCTAAGTTTGTGACTTAATTGTGTCCTTCTCTGTCGCGCGTCACCTTCATTCTTCGGGAAGTGATAGGATACGTTAATTTCTATCTTTTCACCGCGATGCCATGCATTTCGGCACACTACGATGGTCTTTGCACTCTTGATCAAAAAGTTTGAAAAAAAAGGTAAGAACTGCAAGCAAATAGGTGATAAGTGCACCGCTTACTACCTTTCTTGGACCATTACTAACCTTTTGTTACCTTTTTACTATACCTACGTAACAGCTACAGCTGCCACCGTTACTAACTTTTTCCTACCTGTTTACTACATACATTAGTAAACTGTTAATAACTGGAATGAAAGAAGTAGTAACTGAAGCCGTTGCTAACTTTCTTGCCCCGTTACTACCTTTTTGCTACCCAGCTATTGACTATCTAATCCAAAATAGCAGGTGATACCTATTGGGATACTTTATGAGAGGAATCGTCTCGACGTATCATCTTTAAATGAAAAAGAAATAACAAAGATATCCATAGATCAAGAAAAAAAAAACATTTTGTTTTAAATTACGCAACCTAGATATGTAAGCGTCATTCTGATATTGTCTAAACGGGTAAGAACAAGTTGACGAACCATAAGCAAGTTCTACACTCGTTGTGCTAGACAATTACAACAAAGTCAGTAATTTTCAGCAAATTAACAATACAGGCAGATCAAAATTAACCAGACGGTCAAAATTATTCTGGAGTCCTTCACTACAGCGTGTCTCCAAATAATATCTTTGTGTTAACGCGTAACCCCCCCCCCCCCCAAAAAAAAAATAATAAAAGAATTATTTCCTTTTACCCGTTGATATATTAGCAGTGTGAAACATTCGAATGCCCTAAGACTATGGTAACGAGTTCGGTGTCTTGTGTTCGCCACTGTACATATTACCTTTTTGGGGCCCTTTTATAATAAACAAAAATGACATATATTTTTTTTCTGAGTGATGCCGGAACAAGTCTTGTGCTGCGTCCCCAAACACACGTAACCAGGTGGTGTGATATAATTTTCTAGAGTAACATTTGTTATAGTTTATTCTGAAACAGAAGTGCTCGTTTGTGCCAGATATACATCTTGAAAGTAAGAGCTATGCAGGGTGTTTTAAGGAATGCACACGATATGACTTAAAAGTCACACTGCATAAAGAAATTACGTGCATGCCGCCAACTCTAGGGAAATTTTCCCAGATGAGTGGTCTCACCTTTCTCGTGTAAGCAGCTCGATGCCTCGGGACGGCTTTCAGCTCTCCCATAGTAGAGTACCAAGTACTCTAATTCGTCAACAACTTTTTCTAACCACACCTGCGTTCTACCCACGGTGTCCCCTTTACTTTGGCAGAAGACATATTCAGGTGCGTAATAATGTTAAATACGGCAGTAATTACAGAAATAAGACAATTAACTTTTAATCAGTGGAAATACCTTATCAAGTTCGATGGGCGAATCGAAGTACTGCCTATACGAATAGTCCACAGCTGCTTTGAAAATTAGGAAAGTCGACCACTGGTAATCACCGCGGAGTCACGAGTTCTGGCCAATTTAGCTGATGAAGCCATAACCGACGCCCTAAACAGCGCATCTACCATTCAATTCGACAACGCCGTCAATGACGACACTGTTTCCCTCGCATCGGGGGAGAAGATTAAGCGAGCGTTGATAAGCGGCAACGAAGCGAAGTGTGGCGAAGTAAACAGTGTCCTTTCTTTCAAGAAACAGAAATACTTTCTTGCTTCATCTGTACCGGATCTATTTGTTCTTTTTTGAGCCCATACTTCGTTTTGGGGCGCTGCTGCTTCGATTGTCCTGCACATTTGCTCCGCTTTAGCCATTGTTAACTGAATGTCAACGCTTATCAACGATAACCATCGCGCTTCTGTCAAGCGCTTATTAACGGTAGCCATCGGTCCGCGCCTTACCCCTGTCACACGGCAAATTTAATGTTGTTTACAACGAATTACATTAAGTGAACTAATGTAACTTCACCTGAGTGCTGTCACACGAATACCCCATGCAGCCGTTCACCACCCTCTCCTCTAGCCCTTTCCTGCACTGGCCCATCGCCTGGCCTTCGCGTGTGTTTTGTGGTCGTGGAGAGAATAAAACATTTATTTGGGACCGAAGAAGGAATGTCGGTGAGTGGCAGGAGAGAACCCATATGCAGTGCCTCATCGCGGAAATAATACGAAGTAACTTTTTGTTTAGTTGGGTACAAATCGGTGTGGCGGCGTCCTGTATTCCTCGTGTCACATTGATTGATTTGTGGGGTTTAACGTCCCAAAACCACCATATGATTATGAGAGACGCCGTAGTGGAGGACTCCGGAAATTTTGACCACCTGGGGTTCTTTAACGTGCACCCAAATCTGAGTACACGGGCCTACAACATTTCCGCCTCCATCGGAAATGCAGCCGCCACAGCCGGGATTTGAACCCGCGACCTGCGGGTCAGCAGCCGAGTACCTTAGCCACTAGACCACCGTGGCGGGGCTTCCTCGTGTCACAGTGTTGGCGGTCACAGTGCCTCTGTAAGTGATACGGTGTTTTTAGATAGCGTGTCGCTGTCACACTGCCTCTGCATGTGATACGGTGTTTTTAGATAGCGTGTCGCTGTTCGTGGCGCTATAAGCGGGCAATCAATGGGGAAGCGTCACTGTAACGCTTCTGCATGCACTGTCTTTGGGAGCGCTGTGCTACGGTGGCGGGATTACTTCGACCGAAGGCTCCCGTTGAGAAGAAAGCCTTACCATTGGCATTGAAAAAAAAAAAGGAGGCGTTGCAGCGACAAGCAATCACTGACACAGCAACCGGTTTTTCCAAAGTAGAACATCCCACATGACATGAGAATGAAGGAAAGTGTAACTTTAAGGGATCGTTTCCTTTGTTATCAGATACAATATATGAATGAGAACTAACAAACAATATAGTGAGGGTCTCCTTCTGGCAGGCTTGATTTCTTGAGGTGGTATGTGTCAGTTGCCATATCGTAACATGATCATGTACTACGTGACGCCAAATACGCAAAATAATTGGAAGAACCCACCTGCAGTGGGAATCGATAATATGCGAAGCAAGAATTAAGAAGGTTTATGCGTCACCTTAAAATGACCACAACGTTACGACAACGTTACGATGCGCATTGATGTAGTATACAGTAAACATAATTAGAAATGTTATGTGCACGCAGGTGGAAAATATGCAAGTATGCTGTTTATGGTCGCGTAACGATGACACCACTAACGTTTTCAAAACCAGCCCCAGCAGGGGTAGGCATGTAAATTATGCCGTAAATGACAACCATGTCATTATTATCATGTATATTGCAACTGGCATTTGGGTTCATCGTCCATTAACGTCACGTAATATCACATTTCGTACATGCGAAGCTAGCAAAACGGCCGTGAGCGTGCTGTGAGCGTACCACGTGGTCATGTTTTACATGACACTCGTATCATGATTATCATGTTTGCACGTGTCACTTACCTTTGTCGTCATTCACGTCACACAATACCAAATTTGGTATATGTGTAGCTAGCTAATTGGCCGCGAGCGCATCATGAGCGTCCATGTACAGAGGGGTCCACTGTTAAAAGGAACACCGGAGCACGTGTCTAGAGTAACTGTATATGGTCCCTACGGGACCAGAGTTAAAGTGAGCTAGCTCACTTTACCAGAGTAGCGCATAGGTCCACCATCTTGCCTGGCTAGCAACCAGCTATGCGGCAAAGTCGCCCTCTGTTTTTGCAGGCTACACCCTTGCCCCCCCCCCCCCCCTTTTTTTTTTTGCCGTGTTGCATATAAACATACTAGCTTGGCTTGCGTCCTTCACGCACTGTTTGCAGTGCTTGATGGCCACTTTTCTGCCCGATTGCCAACAAAGTGCAACGTAAGAGCTGACTAAATAGCGTGGTAAAAAAAAAAAAAAAGTGGCGTTCTTGCTCAGCGCGTGACGAAAAGTGCAAGGCGAACATTATCAACTTGCTTGGTCTTGCGACATACATATTTCGCAAATTTTCGGAATTTTCGACCGGATAACGAGCGGGAACATTCAGTATTCACGTTACGCTGGTGAAATATGTGACATTTGTTGAACTTCAAGGTACACGAAATCGCCTGATTAGTCTCAGTGAATATAATCCAATGAAGAGTTATGTCTTAGGCTTTGGAAGTGCGCAAGAGCAGAAGGGTGCTGCACTCTTTGCACAATTCGCATTGTGTGACGCACGGTTATTACTTCACTGTTCTAAAACGATTTACTTCGCACGTAAACGCACAATTTAACCCGATATTCAGCCTACATAAAGTCAGTTTAGAGCTCCACTCGCACTTTTGGTGTAGTTTTGCGGTAGAGTACTCTGCTACCACTGAAAAGACTCGGGTTCGATTCCCAAGTAAGCAACATATTTTTTTCGTATGTTCTTTTCTTATCAATTTCATACAATAGTGATCATGGACACCGGTGATGGCGAACATCTACGGCGCCAGAGTCGGTCCTTGTGATCTCATAAGAGCTTTCGCTATAAAATTCAGGGAATTTAACAACCACGCCGTTGTAGATACGCCATTGGCGAATAAATATATTTTCTTTGCATGACGATAGGTAATCTGGCTCCCTTTGAAGAGATATGAATGCGCAACAAAGAACAGCGCAGTTCTATTTTAGCCTGATTGATTGATTGATTGATTTGTGGGGTTTAACGTCCCAAAACCACTCTATGATTATGAGAGACGCCGTAGTGGAGGGCTCCGGAAATTTTGACCACCTGGGGTTCTTTAACGTGCACCCAAATCTGAGTACACGGGCCTACAACATTTCCGCCTCCATCGGAAATGCAGCCGCCGCAGCCGGGAATCGAACCCGCGACCTGCGGGTCAGCAGCCGAGTACCTTAGCCACTAGACCACCGCGGCGGGGCTTCTATTTTAGCCTGCACACCACAAACGAAGGAGCACTGAGCAGCTGGTAAAACATCTTTACCAGTTTACCCAGTCATTGTAACATTCCATTGGCTGTGATGGTAGAACTGCAAACCTGGTGCGCACATAGAGCTGATCCATTGTCACCCGCACGAATTCATGAACCGCATTCAGAAAAAGCACGAAGACCAGCGGTACCAGCGGGAGTCGCTTTGAACTTGACTTGCTATGATTCGCGCCAATGCAGCGGCGGCGTCGGAAAACACATTGGCCTAAGCGTCAGCTTCTCCGCAATGTACGGTTGCCGGCGGCGCCAGCAACGTTGGAAAACAGTTGCGCTACTGTGGTCACGTAGGGACCATATTCAGTTACTCTACGCGTGTCGTTTACTCGGCGCCACCACCGGCCCGCTGCGGCAACTAAGGTCCATTCGTTTCACCTGCACTTCGTGAACCTGTTCATGGATGCGCGGCACTTCGGCATTCGTTTCACGAGTTCAACATGGCAGCAGCAGCGACGCAGTATTCGTTTCGAAAAAGAGTAGCTGTCGTGCAAGGCTAGTTCACGAATTCCCTACAGCTGCTCGTGAGGTAGTGCCGAGTCCGTGCAGCACAAGATGGCTGCAGCTGCAGCAGACGACACAGTCGATTGCATTTCGTCTGCGTTGGTGTTATCGCCGTTCTCGAATCGTGCCGGTGCCAGCCCTGACAATGCTTGGCGTATTTTTGGTGCGTCGTCCCTAGGAGCAGTTCCAACAGTCCGAATCTGTGTATCGTGGTAAGCATACATGATCCATGCCAATCTCTCCAAACGTCTGCGCATAGAGGGATCCATCCCACAGAAACAGGCAGTACATATAATACACAGAACGCCGAAACGACTTGGGCATGTCATGGGAATGTAACGTTGCGTGCGCATGGCGTGTTGATGCACCTGCGTTGTGTGATCGTCCGGCTCCGAGTTTCTCCGATATCGAAGAGGGCAGGGAAGGAATTTAGCTTGCGAAGTCTACACCGGGCAAGTGGCAAATGTTTCAATCTCACCTCCTCGCATCATGCTTTCGTGGGTCGTAATGTACCAATTAAATAATAATTGTACAGAGAGGTGGATCGTATACTTTTCAGTGTCTAACCAACATTTCTCATGTGACTTGGTAAAGCGCCTTTTAAGAAACAAATGACAGACAAAACGAAAACCACTTGGACATCCGATTTTTTTTTTTACCTGGTGACACTCCTTGGTTTCGCATTCGTTCTCCATCATCCTGCAGCTGCACAGGATCAGGTTTTGTTCCGTATGCGTGCAAACAGACGCCGGGGAGATGCCGAGTAGACGACGCGACGCTGATGAATTCCTATGTAGAGGCTGATGGGCCTTCCTATTCCCTAAGGGGCCTGGTAGCCTCGACAGTGCCGAAATGAACTTCTGAGATAGAGTATAGGTTGCATCGCATAGAGTTACGAAAGCTCAATTTTGTCCGGTATATATACTGATCTCCAACTCAACTCGACAGCAAGATTTGAGGTTAAATATTGTTCATACAGGTACCGATTTTGAAAATAGGCGTTCACTCGGGCAGTGGTGGTGGCGGCGGATACACAGGAGCAGCATCTGAGAAATTTTGCTCACTTTCGCAGTGTTAACTGGAGATCGAAGCTCGGAGCTGCAACGCGCCGACGAAGTGCCGGCTACCCACCCTTCCCAGGTTTCTACCGTGGAATCCACTGACGCAAGGGTCCCGGACAAGGAAATACGACGACACTTCAGAACAACATATTCAAGCGTCAACGCACCACGTGACCTGCTGCTATACCCCATCTAATCAGCTATAAACGCCTACTGCCCACCGGTGATCACACTCGGGCAGTGGTGGTGGCGGCGGATACACAGGAGCAGCATCTGAGAAATTTTGCTCACTTTCGCAGGTTAGTTTTGCTGTTATGCAAAATATTTTTCCGCACTTGTACCCATTGCTATATTTTGCTGCTGCTCTACTGCCCGAGCAAGTGTTCTTTGTGTAACGCGTTTACTGAGAGAGTGTTGCTGAGCTTGTGTAGCGCGTTTACTGAACAAGCAGGTGTTCCTTATGTATCGCGTTTACTATAGCACTCTAAGGAAACTTCCTGCGCACTATCGCCTTGGAACTATTGTAAGTGTGCAGCCCGTGGTTACGCCATGAGCAACGACTCTGGCGAAACGTGTCTAGCATGTTTTGAGGAGATACTGACAGATGAAGAATGCATGAAATGTGCAGAATGTGGTCTGCGTTATCACCTCGGAAAGTGCTCAGGCGTCGGCGAGCATACGCACAAATCCAAAGACGTTGAAGCGAGGGCGAGTATGAAGTGTCAGACATGTCGCTTAACAGCGTCTCGAAGCGCTGCCACTGCTCGACAGCCGGATGGCAATGTATCCATTGCTATGAGCAGGCAGTTGGCGGACATAAGCAGAGCGCTTGCTGCGCTTACAGTTAAGGTCGATGAGATAACGAGTCTTAAAGATGCAGTGAGAAACATTGAGACATCTGTGCAACACATGTCTGACACTTATGATAAGCTTATAGAAGCCTCAAATAAACATGACAAGCAAATCGAAGCCCTACAAAAGACAGTTGATACACTCGAAGTAGCTAATAACAAGCAAACAATTGCTGTGCTGCGCATGGAGCTGAACGCCCTAAATCAATATAGCAGAAAACAAAACATGGAAATACATCGCTTGCCTGAAAGTCAACGCGAAGATTTGATGGAAAAAGTGAATGAACTGGCAAGAAGGCTTGATTTGCCGGTGCTTACAAAGAATGATGTTGATGGGCTGCATCGCATTCCCTTAAGGTCGGACAGAACCCCGGTCATGCTCATCAGATTTTGCAAACAGTTCACAAAAGCGCTGTGGATTGCGAAGCGTAGCACTCTGAAGCAATGCATAAAGGATGTTAAGTTTTTCGACAACTTAACAGCGCAAAACAAGAGGTTATTGTGGCTCGCAAAGACAAAAGCTGCGGAAGCACACTACCGTTTTGTCTGGACGAAGGAAGGGAAGATATTTGCTTGAAAGGAACCAAGTACTCGCGCCATCAACATCAACAATGAAAGCGACTTAGACAAAATTATCTAGAATAGACTGTGTGTTTCGCCAGAAAAGAAGTTAGTAAAAAAATGGCCCATTTTTCTACTGATTCATTCCTAGAAGTGTTAAAAACTTCTGGATACAGTACAAACAATAGCCTGTCCTTTTATCACTTAAATGCACAAAGTTTAAGAAACAAGGGAGAGGAAGTCGAAGCTGAAATGAAGCAGATCAACTACACATTTTTTTGCTTTTACCGAGACGTGGTTCCGCTCGGAGGAAGACGTCATTCAATTTACTGGCTACAAACATGTAACTCAATTCAGGAAAGAAAAACGAGGTGGGGGTGTGACTATATACACGCGCCAAAGCTTATCTTTTGACATCCTGACTGATTATACGGGCGTTTTCGAAGATTTCGAATGTGTTAGCCTGTTACACCGGAACATTTTTATCATTGCGCTGTACCGCCCACCTCAAGGTAACACAGAAGCCTTTCTTCAGTTTATTGATACATGTTTAGATAATGCTAATTCACATAAATGGCGTGTTATTGTACTTGGTGATTTTAATATTAATGTTATGGGTAGATCTCCGATTCAAGCGGCCTTAACAGAAATAATGCTACTGTATGGCTGTACAAATATGATTGAGTCCCCAACACGAGTAAACAAATCAACAGCAACAATAATAGATCTTTGCTACACAAACTTTTCTCGAGCGCGGTTTTTTCCGGAGTGTTTTCGTCTGGTCTGAGTGACCACTTGCCGTTCTTTGTATTTGTCCCTTAAAGTAATAAACGAACAACCCCTATCCATTCACGTAGAACGAATGATTTCAATAATATCGCTGTTTTCTGTGAGTTGCTGAAAACAACCGATTGGACAGACGTCTACAATGAAACCGATCCAAATGAAGCGTACGAAAACTTCATTGTAAAGGTTATTAACCATTACAATGTCGCTTTTCCTGTTATGGCAATTAGAAAATACAGAAAGGCCCGTAAAGATTGGATAAACAAGGCTCTTTTTATGAGAATAAAAGAAAAAAAACTTGATGTTCGCTAAATTCCTTAAAACGAGAAGTTCTGAGATATTAGCTGAATACAAAAAGTTTCGTAATGTGCTAAATGCTGATCTAAAAAAAGCAAAGTCGTCATATTACAGAAAAAAGTTTTCAAACATAGGTAACAATCCTAAGCAGATCTGGAAAGGAATTAAAACTCTCATCGACAGCAAAGCTAACACAACACCCGTCGAAATGCTGGTTAAGGGTATTATCTATGAAGGTGTTGCATTAGCCGAAAAATTCAATGAACACTTCCTGGAAGCTGGTAAATATGCCGGCTCAATTCCCTTGCCTAATAATACCTCTCTTACGTCATGAATTCAGATTCCTAACTATGACTCGATATTTCTGACGCCAACAACAGAAGCAGAAATCGCAACCATTATTAATTCTCTAAAAAATACTTGTGCTCCTGGTGATGATGACATCTCACCATCGCCAATTAAGAATTACATTAGTTGCCTTATAGAACCACTGACCTATATATTCAATCAGATGTTGGCTACTGGCGTGTTCCCAGATAGATTAAAGATAACACGTGTTACTGTTGTCTTTAAAGGTGCAAATAAAACAAAATTCGGTAATTACTGGCCAATTTCAGTTCTGCCAGTTTTTTCTAAGGTTGCTGAAAAAATAATTTATACACGTTTCTTTGGCTTCCTTTTCGCAAATAATGTGATAAGTGATCATCAATACGGTTTTCAACCTGGGAAATCGACTGAAACCGCATTGATTTATATAAAAAATGTCTTAATTCAAAACATTGAAATGAAACACTTTACTATCGGACTATTTCTCGACTTCAGTAAAGCGTTTGATTCGGTTCAACATGACATTCTCTTAGCAAAACTAGAAATTTATGGAATTCGTGGTATTGCAAGAAGCCTTATGAAAAGCTACCTGACTGCACTTCAATAATACACAAAGCTACATAACGACACTCGCTCTAACAACGAAACGATAAAATATGGAGTACCTCAGGGATCAATATTAGGACCCCTTCTATTTACTTTGTACATAAATGATATTGTAAACATTCCTTCATCTTCGAACAGTATCCTATATGCCAATGACACTAACATCTTCTTTTCCGGTCCCAACCTAAAAGAACTTGAGCAGAGAGCGAATAGTTGGCTTGAAGAATTAGAGGGATGGATGAGGGTAAATCAGCTGAAGTTAAACGTGAAAAAAACTAGTTTCCTTTTATTCCGTGCTAAAAACAAAGCAATACACCACAACCCAAAACTCTATTTTGGTAATTCAGAAATAACATGTACCAGTAGCTGCAAGTTTCTGGGCGTACACTTCCGCAATGACTTGAGCTGGTCTGATCACGTGAGTCATGTAAAACTGAAAATGGCTTGATCCATTGGTGTTATAAGCCGTATTAACCATCTTCTTCCACATTCGGTGGCAAAGCAGCTATACTTTTCTCTCGTTCATTCGCACCTCACACATTGCAACTTAGTTTGGGGCACATGTAATAGGACCAATGCACAATAATTAATTACCATGCAACAAAAAGCATTGCAGCTAATAACTAAAAGGCCAGATAGACATAGACATAGCAATTTATTTTCTGTTTTTCGTGTATTGTGTTTCACTGAATGCTACAAACTTAAAGTGATGGTTCTTATTTATAATCGTATAGAACAAAATTTGGCTTCATTCAGCAATATGTACCTCACTCGTCACATTGAATATAAGTTACGAAGGACGTCACTTGTTTCCGCACGATCTAGAACAAATTATGGTACCCAAACACTTGACCATCAAATAGTAGATATATGTAACAGTTTTCCATCTGTAGTAGAGTTATCACAGATAAGCAGATCTGTACATCATTTTGAAAAGAAAGTAAGATTACTTTTCGATCCAGGATGAAGTGCTTGATGCAATATGTTTTGCCACTTGCGATGCATACTATTGTTCACCAGGTTGTACTTCACTGCATTTCAATTGTTAAGCTACGCATATTGTTAGCTCCACTTGAATTCTGAATTATGATGGATACTATTGCACCTCTTCATTCTATAAATCTATTCACAACTTTATTCTGATGGACATATCAACATGAAATGGTGTTTTTAGGTTTTCGTACTTCTATAGCGATATTGCTTGAAATTCAATGACTTCTCTACAGTGATGCTGATGAATTGTGCTGTACTGAATGTTTTTCGCTTTCCTCACCACTGACCTTGTTTTTTTTTTGTTTTTTGTTCACGAAACTGTTTACACGAGTATATGTCTCACTCCTTTTTTTTGTTTGTTTACGAGCCGGGATGTAGGCCTAGTCAGGAAACAGTTTCGTCTGTTCCCTTTTGCCTCATCTCGGTGGCATGTAACTGTTGTGTACACATGCCTGAATAAAGTATTATTATTATATTATATATCGTCATTTACAGGAACGTCAAGGCATGAAAGCCTCAAAAACAAAACGACAAGATTTAACTGATAGAGCTGTCGAAGCTGATTATTAAGCATATGGTATCCCATGTAAGGAAGCATAACATGCAGCGAAATGAACGTGCCCTAAGGAACGGAGGAAGCTTCAAAAAGGTGAAGAGGAAACTTGGAATAAGCAAAAACCAGATGCATGAACTTAGGGACAAGGAAGGCAAAGTAACTACTAATATAGATAGGATAGTTAAAATAGCGGAGGAGTTTTACAGAGATCTGTACAGTAGCCGGGACAACCACGACCATATATATTGTAAGAACTAGCAGTAACCCAGAGGACATCCCATTAGTAATGACAGAAGTCGAAAGCCACTGAGGCAATGCCAAGAAGCAAAGCTTTTGGTGAGGATCAGGTAACATCAAATCTGTTAAAAACGGGGGACAGATTGTGTTAGAAAAACTAGCCACCCTGTTTACGAAGGGTCTACTGACGGAGAGGGTACCATGAATCTCGAAAGAATGATAACATCATCTTAATCCATAAGAGAGGGGACGACAAGGGCTTGAAGAATTACGGGGGCCAATAAACCTGCTCTCTGTCGTGCACAAGCTATTTACAAAGGTAATTGCTAAAAGAATTAAGACAACATTAAAATTAAACCAACCAAAGGAACAAGCAGGATTTAGAACAGGCTATATACTCAACAACTGACCAAATTCATACGATCAATCAAGTCATAGAGAAATGCTCAGATATATATAGCCAACGTACCACTATACATAGCCTTCATAGATTTTGAGAAGGCGTTTGATCCAGTAGAGATATCATGCAGTCATGCAGACACTGCGGAATCAAGGCGTAGACGAAACATGTATAAACATCCTGGAAGAAATAAATACGCAGATCAACTGCCACCATAGTGCTCCATAAAGAAAGAGACATAATACCAATAAAGATGGGTGTGAGACAAGGGGATACGATCTCCCCAATGCTATTTACCGCATGCTTACAGGAGGTTTTCGGAGGCCTAGAATGGGGAGAGTTAGAGATAAGAGTTAATGGAGTGTACCTTAGTAACCTGCGCTTCGCCGATGACATTGCATTGCTGAGTAACTCAGGGGACGAATTGCAACTCATGAATACGGAGTTAGACAAGGAGAGCTGTAAGGTGGGTCTTAAAATTGATCTGCAGAAAACGAAAGTAATGTATAAGATCCTCGGAAGAGAGCAGCGCTTTGAGATAGGTAATAGTGCACTTCAAGTTGTAAAATACTATGTCTACTTAGGGCAGGTAATAACCGCGGAGCCGAACCATGAGATTGAAGTAACTAGAAGAATAAGAATGGGATGGATAACATTCAGCAAACATTCTGAAAACATGACTGGTAGGCTGCCATTATCCCTTCAGAGGAAGGTATATAACAGCTGCATCTTCCCGGTACTTACCTAAGGAGCAGAAACCTGGAGGCTTACAAAGAGGGCTCAGCTTAAATTGAGGACGATGCAGCGAGCGATCGAAAGGAAAATGATAGGGGTAACCTTATAAGAGACAAGAATAGAGCACAGTTGGTCAGAGAACAAACCGGGGCTGAGAATATCATCGTTGAAATCAAGAAGAAGAAATGGATATTGGCCGGGCATGTAGCACGTAGGCAGCATAACCGGTGACATGAAGGGTCGCGGACTGGATTCTCAAAAAAGGCAAGCGGGTGAGGGGGAGACAGAAGGTTAGGTGGGCAGATGAGATTTGGAAGCTTGCGGGTATAAAGAGGCAGCAGCAAGCACAGGACCGTGTTGACTGGCGGAGCATGGGAGAGGCCTTTGTCCCGCAGTCCGCGTAGTAAAATTTCTGCTGCTGATGACATGAATTTTGGTACAAACGTCAAAAATGGGCATTTATAGGCACTATAAAAACACTATAAAATGCTGTAGGCCCATGCGCTCAGATTTGGGCGCACGCGAAAAACCCCAGGTGGCCAAAATTTCCGGAGCTCTCCACTACGGCTTCTCTCATAATCTTATGGTGATTTTGGGACGTTTAGCCCCACATATCAATCTTCTTAACCTCTAATTTATGCTCATATATAAAAATGGCACAGTTGGAACGCAAAAAAACGGAATAGTTATTTGCCTAAAATCCGGTCTCTATTAATGACATGAGAATTGAATATATCACACCAGAGGAACACTTAACGAACGGCGCTTTGTGCTTCATTTGGCATCCACGTTTACTGGCGTGGCAAATACGCGGGCACAGCTTTCCTAGCTCATCAGGAGCAGGGAACCACATATATGAACTCCGTGCCTATTCGCCACCTTTTTCAGGCTTCGGGAAAGCTTATGAACGTATGGCATGACCTCAGGCCTAACTTTCGGTGTTTTTCAGCCGACGCATGTTACGTTCCACGTTTAAATTTTTGAAGGAGAGTTTCAGAAACAGTGGTCAAGACCGAGTAAGAGAACCCATGCAGCAGCCGAAAGAAGGCGTTCCGGATTTTCAAAGCTGGGCATCGTTTCATGTGGGCACGATTTCTTTAGAGCAGATTCCACGTACAACAACGTTATAGATAGCTCTCCTAATTGTCTCAGAATACACGGAATCAAAGGGCAGCAAAACCTTCTCAGAGTTTGGGTGGTAGCTTCAGCCAACGCCTCCTCTATTCTATAAACGCAAGCCAGATGCTCCTGATCCAGCTGCTCACCACCCTATTCTCTAGCCCTTTCCCATTCTCTACTACCGCCTAGCCTTCAGGTGTGCTTTGCGGTCATGGGGGAGAGTATCCCCTGATGCAGTGCCTCAAGACAGAAATCATAATGTCACGGGGTCGTGACAATGACGAAGGGAGCAGACAATATCATAAAAGTGGGCGTATAATCTTAACAAAACGATCTACTAAAGCCTCGAAGCTTCTCGAACATCGCAGGCGTGGTTTGGGCTGAACGTAGTATAACAGGGTGATAACAAAACTTGAGGAAAGTAACGTGGCAATATGAAGTAATGTTTTTTTTTTTTAAGTTGTGTAAAGATCCGTGTGGCGGCGTCTTGCATTTCTCATGTTCACAATATTAGAAATAACGCAAGCTCTGTGTAATATACGGTGTTTTGTGATAGCATGTCACTGTTGTTGGCGCTATGCGGGTAACCAACGGGGAAGCGTCGCTGCAACGTTTCTGGATGCGCTGCTCTGTGACGCGGCGGCGGCATTGTCTCGAACCAGAAAGAAGCAGCATGAAGGAACGAATCTGACAGTCGTATGATATTGGAGTGGGAAACACGTCTATCGCATCTTCGGGGGAAAACGCTTGGACGCACGTATGACACGAGCGTGTGAACCCTCATATAGCGCCGCATCATGACCATTCCCTGAATTAAGGCGGACCAACGGCGTTTGCACTGGCATTGAAATAAAGGAGGTGTTGCTTCAGCAAGTGGGCCCATAGCAGAACGTTATATTTAGGTCTCAAAACTGTAAAACTAAACGTGAAAAGAGTTCGTCGGTAAAACGCAAGGGGTAAGTGCATGTGAGCTCCATATATATATTATGAAGTCTTGGTAGTCTTGGTTGCGACAGCGTTTAATTGAGGAAAGACCTCGCAAAACGAACGGGCAGAGCCAGTACACAGACGATGACCATGATGATGACCCAGAGTGGCAATGAGGACAAAGAGACAAGCGGATGATGGTGATTGTGATCATGCAGGGATGAGGACGATGTAAGTAACAAATGCCCACACTCATTCCCCCCGCTTGGAAGCGGACACCCTGGCCGCCGTAAGTCAAAGTGACGAGGAACGTCGCGTGAAAGGTTTCATGCGACAAACGTGGACAATCTCTGTGCTGCGGTAGCGGCGGTCTGTTGGGGCGACGAGTGGTGTCACACGATAATTAACCGGCGAAGTCTGTTCTAAAACGATGTATGGCCCGATGAAGCGTAGTTGGAATTTGTCACAGAGACCAGGAGGGCGAATATGTGTCAAAAGCAGCACCTCGTCACCAGGTTGGAAAGACACAACGCGGTGGAATTCGTCATAGATGACCTTCCGCTCGTGCTGTCTCGCTTCAGTATTGATGCGAGCCTGATGGCGAGACTGGACCAGGTGGGAAATGAATTCTTCGCTAGAAGACTGACATGAATTCCCATGGCTGCTAAAGAAGGAGACGTCGAGAAAGGTAGTCGGAATGCGTCCGTACACGAGGTAAAACGGTGATTAGCAAGTTGTTCGCTGAACGGCGGTGTTGTAAGCGAATGTCAGGAATGGTAAAAGAGTATCCCAGTTTTTGTGGTCGGGTTAGACGTAAACGGCTATCATGTCTGCAAGGGTTCGTTGAAATCTTTCTGTGAGACTATTTGTCTGAGGGTGGTAGCTTGAAGCTGTCTTGTGAGTAGTTCCAGAAGCGCGCAGTACTTCATTTACCATTTGTGACAGTAACACTTTGCCGCGATCACTAAGCACTACACGAGGAGCCCCATGGCGCAGGATTATGGCGTGAAGAATAAAGTCTGCAACTTCCACAGCTGAGCCTGTAATAACAGAGGAAGTCTCAGCGTAGCGTGTCAGGTGGTCCACGGTGGTCACTATCCATCGCTTGCCAGCAGATGTGACGGGGAGAGGCCCGTAAAGGTCAACACCTACAACCTCGAAAGGCATTGAAGGGCACAGAAGTGGCTGTAGAGGTCCAGCAGGTGCACCCTTGGGGAGTGCAGACGCTGGAATGGGTAGCAGGAACCGACGTACCGCGCTACACTAGAAGAAATGCCAGGCCAGTAATAACGACAACGAATGTGGTCAAGAGTTTTTTTTTAAAACCAAGATGACTAGCAGTCAAGTCGTCGTGGAAGGCTTCGAGCACCTGAAGTCGAAGAGAGCGTGGCAGTACAGGAACCCAGCTCTGACCGTCAGGGTGGTAGACGTGGCGGTAGAGAACCCCATTGTCCAGCTTAAAGTGCAGGAGTTGACGACGGAGTCGCGCGTTTGGTGGATGAGAAACTCCTGGAAGGTGGTCCATCATGCGTCTGCAGTATGAATCGGACCACTTACGGGAGATAAATGTTGGCTCGTCGTCCGAAAAGGGTTGCGTTATTAATGCGAGCGTATGAACTTTGGTAGATGTGGCGGTTGAGTTCTCACCAACGCTGATATGGGCAGTTGGAAGCGGGCAACGAGATAAAGCATCGGCGTCTTGATGTTTTCTGTCTGACTTCTAAGTTATGTCAAAGTCGTACTCCTGCAAGCGTACTATCCACCGACCCAAGCGTCCGGACAAGTTGTTCAGTGTAGAAAGCCAGCATAAGGCATGGTGGTCCGTAACGATGGTGAAGTGACGGCTGTGGAGGTAGGAACGGAACTTCTGGACCGACCAAACCACTGCCAAACACTCTTGCTCAGTTACAGTGTAGTTTTTTTCAACAGGGGTGAGTGCGCGACTGGCATATGCAACAACTTTCTCAAGGGAAGACTTGTCGCGTTGTAGAAGAACGGCTCCTTTACCAAGGCCGCTAGCGTCGGTATGAAGGATAGTCGGTGCGGCTTCGTCAAAAAGGCAGAGCAGAGGTTCAGACCTGAGTGCCCGCTTCAACAGCTCGAATGCCGTTTGACATTCTTGAGACCACAGAAAGGGGACGTTCGAAGCGAGTAGTTGGTGTAATGGAGCAGCAATAGAAGCGAAGTTCAGGATAAACCGGCGAAAATAGGAGGCAAGGCCAAGAAAACTGCGAAGCTCCTTTGGTTTTTCGGGACGCGGAAAGTCAAGGACTGCAGAAATATTGTCAGGGTCGGGCCGGATGCCATCTTTGCTAACGACATGTCCTAAGACCTGGATAGATTTGCTAGCGAAAGAACATTTCTTAGTGTTTATTTGAAGCCCGGCGCCGGCAAGGCACGTCAGAGCTTCATCCAGTCGTTCTAGGTGCTCAGGAAACGTTGACAAAAAGATACTAATGTCGTCCAGGTAGCAAAGGAAACTTTTCCAATTCAGGCCGCGCAGCACGGTATCTATCATGCGCTCAAAAGTCGCGGGTGCGTTGCAGAGCCCGAAAACATCACGTTGAATTCATATAGCCCGTCGGGGGTTGCAAACGCCGTTTTCTCCTTTCGTCTTTATGCATCGGGATCTGCCAGTACCCAGAACGCAAGTCGATGCTTGGAAAGAATTCCGCGCCTTGTAGGTAATCAAGGGCGTCGTCAATACGTGGCATAGGGTACACGTCCTTGCGTGAGATCTTATTGAGCGCCCGGTAGTCCACGCAAAAACGCACAGAGCCATTCTTTTTGCGGAACAAAACAATAGGAGACGACCAAGGGCTAGATGAAGGACAGATGACTTCCCGTTTAAGCATGTCCGCAACGTTTTCTTCTATAATTTTTCTTTCAGCTAGAGACACGCGGTAGGGTCGGCGGTGTACGATAGATGACCCAACAGTTTGAATTCGATGTGCTGTAGTATTAGTGCGGCCCAGCTTAGACGAGCAAAAATCGAAAGAATTTGCATGTTTCTGTAACAATGCGAGCAGCTGCTGCCTCTGTGTATATGTCAATTCGCTGCTGATAGCGGTGGTAAAGGCGGAAGAAGAAACATGCTCATCGAGGGAAGGTTCTTTGGATGCGATGACCTGAAGTGGTGTGACAAATACAGGCTCGAAGTCAGCAACACGGGCCACCGTAGTTGCCTTTGGCAGTAAGATCTTCTCCGGTGTAGAGTTGACAGCGGTGACAAGTGCAGAGCCATTGCAAAAACGAACGACACCGGACGGAAGAACTATACCTTTACGAACGCAAAGCCCCGCCGCGGTGGTCTAGTGGCTAAGGTACTCGGCTACTGACCCGCAGGGCGCGGGTTCGAATCCCGGCTGCGGCGGCTGCATTTCCGATGGAGGCGGAAATGTTGTAGGCCCGTGTGCTCAGATTTGGGTGCACGTTAAAGAACCCCAGGTGGTCTAAATTTCCGGAGCCCTCCACTACGGCGTCTCTCATAATCATATAGTGGTTTTGGGATGTTAAACCCCACATATCAACCATTTACGAACGCAAAGTGGTGATGGTGAGACCAATACATCACCGTGATAGATGTCATTGGACGTAATGCTAACAATTTGCTCTTGTAGTGGCGGCAGTTCGATGTCTTTCGCAGCGATCAGACGAAGTGGCTTCTGATATTCGTCGTCAAGCATGTAATCGGTGTCAGTGAGGTGAATGACGCGTTGTCCACAACAAATCGCCGCGGAAGCAGATGATAGAAAATTCCACCCTAAAATTAGTTGGTGAGAGCAGCGGGACAGGACAGCAAACTGGACATGATGGCGGATGCCGTCGATGAAAACACGCACAGTACAAAACGCGGAAGGGCGAATGACGTTCCCCTGGGCAGCAACTAACGTGGGGACATCGTAAGGCGTCATTACTTTCCTTAAATGTTCACACAAATCAGCACGTATCACAGACAATGTCGCACCTGTGTCCACCAAAGCATCGACTCGCACTCCTTCCACTTCCACAGAAAGCGTGTTACACGGGCCTGATGGAGGAATTTCAGTGGACTTTCGGTCCTCTTACCTCCCGCAGTCCGCTCTACCCACTGGAGCTTCGTTCAGGCCACCGATTGCGCCCACTGTCAGGCAGCATGTCCCAGACCGAGCCTACTGGCGCTGATGTCATCAACCACGCACCGACGCAAGCTGCCCCTCCTATTTACATACACGGACATCAGCGGGAACCCCCGCTTTTCGCTGGTCTTCGTGGAGAAGACGTAGAAGACTGGCTCGACGACTACGACCGCGTAAGTGTCGCTAATCGGTGGGACGAGGCCGCCAAACTGCGTTACGTCCCTTTTTATCTAACCGGAGTCGCAAAGACGTGGTATTTTAACCACGTCATTGACTTACCCGACTGGGCTACCTTCCAGCAGCAGCTGCGACACGTTTTTGGGACCCCGGACATTCGATCCGCCGTCGCGAAGAGGACATTTGATACTCGCCGACAACATCCCGGTGAATCGTACACTTCATACATCGAGGATGTCCTCGCACTGTGCCGGCGTGTCAATCAATCCATGCCGGAATCGGACAAAGTGCGCCACATATTGAAAGGCATTGGGCCTGTTGCCTTTAATGCATTTGCTGTGCAAAACCCAGCTACCACCACTGATGTCGTGACGACATGCCAGCGCCTTGATACGCTGGACTCTGTTCGCCTCCAACCGGACATTGACGACCACCACTCTACGTCTCATGGCCACCTGCGTGACCTCATCCGGGACATTATACGTGAAGAATTGCGGTCTATGGGCTTTGCACCTCCTACACCGCGTCCTACACAGTCTTCAGGAGTGCCCTTGCGTGACATCGTCAGGGAGGAACTTACATCGCTGGCCGGCTTTGCGCCCGTACAGCCACCTGCTTCACGCCCCATACCCACGTACCCTGAAGTTGCTGCCGTGCCTCCCAGCGACGCCCACGCGACATTGCTGCGTCAATCCTACGCATCAGTTGCTGCCGCTCCCCCGGTAAACTACCATTCCATGCTGCCTGACCCTTCGGCCCACCTGACCGCGCTGTCTCCAGGTGCCCCGAATGCCGCCTATTCCCCACCATGGCGCTCGTCTCGCCCTGTATGCTACTACTGTGGCTATCGCAGCCACATATCTCGTTTCTGCCGAAAGCGCCAGCAAGATGAGCGTCGGAACGACGTGCGCGAACGGGATTCGTACACTGGGGCGTCTTATCAAGGTCGGCGTTATTCGTCTACCCCGCACCTCCACCACGTATGAAGTCTTGGTAGTCTTGGTTGCGACAGCGTTTAATTGAGGAAAAACCTCGCAAAACGAACGGACAGAGCCAGTGCACAGACGATGACGATGATGATGACCCAGAGTGGCAATGAGGACAAAGAGACAAGCGGATGATGGTGATTGTGATCATGCAGGGATGAGGACGATGTAAGTAACAAATACAAATACCCATATATATATATATATATATATATATATATATATATATATATATATATATATATATATTTAGCGCCCCGCCGCGGTGGTCTAGTGGCTAAGGTACTTGGCTGCTGACCCGCGGGTCGCGGGTTCGAATCCCGGCTGCGGCGGCTGCATTTCCGATGGAGGCGGAAATGGTGTAGGCCCGTGTGCTCAGATTTGGGCGCACGTTAAAGAACCCCAGGTGGTCGAAATTTCCGGAGCCCTCCACTACGGCGTCTCTCATAATCATATGGTGGTTTTGGGACGTTAAACCCCACATATCAATCAATCAATCAATCAATATATATATAAGGGAAATGAGTGTATGCTTAAGGGCTCGTTTGTCCGTGTTTTGACACAATATAATGAAATCTAACAGACAATAATGCCAAGGAAAGCATAGGGGAGGTTATTAGACTGCATTGTAAGGTAAATGTGAAGAAAGAAAGGCAGGAACCAAACCTGTGACATTCGAATGATGCGTTCGATGCTCTACCACTGAGCTACCACGACAGTTATCCCCCCAGCCACATTCTTCGTATATATGTGAATTTTAACGTGGGAGTGTCAGTCAGCGCCACCAGTAGCCTTGGCGGCGAGTGTGGCACCCTGGTTTATGAGCCTGTGTGGCGTCACGTAGCACGTGAACTAATCACGAGCTGGCAGCTGACCAATAGTCCTTCGTATACAACCTAAGGCACCAAGTCTCCCAGTACGAGACCCTTGTTAATAAATAGCGGAAAAAAGTGTATTTCTAAGGGCTCGTATATATATATATATATATATATATATATATATATATATATATATATATAATTGGTTTTCACTAAAAATCATCAGCATACCCTAAAAGTTCTCAAAACTGGCCCCTCATTAAAAACATATTCTAGAGTCTCGTCAACCTTGTTAAGGAAAATGTCACACAAGATCCGGACTATACGCAATATCCTATAAATGCATACGCCATCGCGCTGCAAAAAAGGCCCTACGTTTGTGCGACACGATGAACCAGCTCGCCCAAAAAAAAGTTTGGTCAGGTTAAACGAGTGGAGGGTATGTCCGGGTGGTACATGTACATACGTTTTTTAATGCTGTTTGCGTATGAATTTTATCTTTCGAGTAAATCAGTCAAAGTCAGCGCATGTGTCTTGCCTCCCCTCCCCTTCTTGTTTGTTTTGCCATTTGTTATATAGGTGCACTGTTTGAACATTAAATGGATGTAATCGAAAGGGATTCTATACCGACGTCATTGTCCGGACTATGACGGCTTACATGCGATGTTCGCAATACAGATTTCTTTCAAGTCATCACCCCCTTAATGGTTTCAGTTGGTCTTGAGGATATGCGTAACCAGTTCGATTAAAGCGAAAGCTTTAGACGCCTCATGAAACGCGAAAACTGACTGGCGTCGAATAATGACGTCACCACCACAGATCGCCAATATATGTGCGTCTTCATCACACGAGATTACTGCTTCGCGAAACGAGAGCCGTGCAAAACAAGATGATGTGTCAAAAGTTTATGATGCCTCTGATCGATTCTGGATGCATTGCACTGCCACTTTAGTTGCAGACAGCTTTCGGAGATAGGCTGGGGAGTCCGTGTAATGTGCATCAACCTATATAAAAAACGACTCTTGCCTCATAAGGTGGAAGTGACCGCGTGAGCTTATTTTACAGAAGAACCTACTCATGAAAAGGAAATTCATCAAAGAATAAAATTACGCCTGATCTCATATAGTAGACACACAAAACTAATGGCCTGAAATTTAAACACTGCGTATTGCCCGGAGTTCTAACATACGAGGCTGAAACACTGACGATAACAAGGAGGAGGAGGTAAGTTTATTTACAGAAAGGCAGAGAGGTCGGCCTGAGCGATAGCTTGCTCTAGCCTGCTACTCTACACTGGGGGAAGGGAAAGGGGAAAAGAAAGATTAATAGATGACGATGGTGAGGTAGAGAGGTGAGTATGTAGTGTTCTTTCTAGCTGAGACACAGTTCATAGCCGCGCACATAGTCCAGTTGTTTCCAAAAATGTTATAACTGCTCTTGTGACCGCAGTTGCACTGTTGGTGTCTGGCCAAGGGCCCAACATGGTCTCATCAGTTAATGACCTACTGCGATATAGTTCAGTAGAAGAAATCAGTGATTGTCGTTCACGTGCGTATGCTGGGAAGACACAAAATATGTGTTCAAGTGTTTCTGGCACATCACAGTGTTCAAAATTAGGACCGGTGTCCCTGCGACCGATGATATGTGCGTAACGTCTGGTGTACGCAACACCAAGACGAATGCGGTGGATCATGCTTGTGAGTTGCCGTTTCAATTTAGGGGTCATGCGGAACCTCATTTCCGGGTCCCATTTGTGAAGTCGCTGGTGTCGCCGTTCCGGTTTGGTCCAGTGCTGAAGTGTGTAGCTGCGCATCACGCAGCGAAGCAGGGCGTTCGTGTCAGCTCGTGAAAACGCAATGCGTACTTCAGGGGCACTGTTTAAAGCATTTCTATAGCTTCAGCGTCTGCCTCTTCGTTTCCCATCCCGCCGCAAGGAGCGGGAATCCACTGGAAAGTTATAAGATGACCATTTGTTGAAGCAACCTGAATAAGTTCTGTGATTTCTATTGCCAAGCTGTAATACGGACCTTGCTTCATGATGAAATTAATGGTTTGCAAAGCGGGTTTGGTATCACAGAAAATCGTCCAGGCTCGAGGTCGCTCTCCGGAAATAAATCTTATTGCCTCCCGGATAGCGACAAGCTCTGCGGCACTTGATGTGGTTTTATGGTCCACTTTGAATTGTCGAGCGATATCGATGTCTGGGATGACAAAGGCTGCGGCGGAGGTGTTTAGCGTGGTGGATCCGTCGGTGTGCACGTGCAGAGAATCACTGTACGTTGTATAAATGTGATATAGGGTCAGCTGTCTGAGGCCAACAGAAGAAATGAGCGACTTCTTCGTGATTCCAGGTATCGTAAATGAAACAGGTGGTTTAGGCAGGACCCATGGAGGCACTGCAGGGGCATTTGGCGGAGAAAACCTTGATGGTATAATGTTTTCATGCCGCGATATTACTCTTGAGAAACTGCAATCTGGGTGAGCGGCGGGTAGTACTGACAGTGGGTGCTGTCTGTGTCTGCTCAGCAATCGGAGGTGAACTCTAAATGGCTCGCAGAGCATGTATACACTGATGGGACAAGCCAGAGCCTCTGCGATTGTCCCATTTGTTGAAGTACAGCGCGGTAGACCCAAGCATCTTCGTAAGCATTGAGCTTGAACACTATCTAACGTCTTCACACAACTAGGTCTCATATTGGAGAGCACCGGCATGCTGTATCGAATGTATCCCACAAATAGAGCATTGTACAATCGAAGTAGCGATGATTCTGACGGGCCCCATCTTGCTCCTGCTACGTGGCGAAGAACGAGAGCAAAGCTCTTCAATTTAGATTTAAGTACTGCGACATGCCTCGTCCACGATAGATCTCTGTGTACGACAACCCCAAGGAACTTGTGGTGCGTTACAGCAGGTATCGCTGCCCCATTAATAAATATCGGGTATTTCGACATATGCTTACGCGTGAACGCAAGCACTGCGCATTTGTCGATTGAAAGAGTGAGCCCCTGACGTCGTAGATATTTGTATGTGATCGTCACTGCACGCTGTAGTCGAGCTCGTAATTGCGGACGAGTAGTTCCGGATGCCCATATGCATATGTCATCAGCGTATGCACTGATCTTCACTGAGCTGGGAAGTTCTGCTGCTAGGCCGATCATTGTGACATTAAATAGGATCGGGCTGAGAACTCCTCCTTGGGGAACACCACGATGAACCTTATATCGATCGGTGTCTCTGTTATTTGTCGTCATGTAAATGATGCGGTCCCTAAGGTAGCTAAAAATCCAAGCATACAGTCGTCCACCGATGTCAAAATCTTCCAGTGTGTCAACAATCGCACATGCAGCACATTATCGTAGGCACCCTTAATGTCTAGGAAAACCGCCGCCACTAGTCTTCGTCGGCTTCTTTCCTCTTCAACGCTGGTGATCAAGTCGACCACACCATCAATAGCAGACCGGCCTCTTCTGAAACCGCTCATAAATTAAGGAAAGAAGTTGTTCCTCTCTAGAAGCCACTCTAATCTTGACAGTACCATTCTTTCCATCACTTTTCCGACGCAGCTGGCTAAGGCGATTGGTCTGTTGGAGGAAAGTGCATAAGGACACTTCCCCGGCTTAAGCAATGCAATAATGCGACTGCATTTCCAATGAGTTGAGACTTCTCCTGACTCCCATGAGGTGTTATAATGAGATAACAGGATACGTCGTGCTTCTGTATCAAAATAGTTGAGTGCAGCATACGTGATTCCGTCAGGTCCTGGTGCCGATGATCGGCGGGAGGCAGAAATCGCAGCGTCAAGCTCATGTATTGCGAAACGTACATCAAGGCGCTCGTCAGACGATGGAGGCGCAACGGTAGTAAGAGGCTCATTAGTGGCAAGACCATCAGTGGTGTCCACAATGAGGCTACAGTATTCACTGGCTATCTCAACTTCTGTCCGTCCCTGATGTAGAGCAACAGCTTGAAATGGTTGACGTTGTTGGGGAGTTGTCTGCAAACTTCGTACCACCCACCAGATCATAGATAGAGGTTGCCTGGGGTCCAGAGATCCACAAAAATTTCTCCAACGTTGCCTGTCAATCTTGTCAAGATGCCGAAGAACATGTCGTTGAGCTCGATGACAGGCGGAAAGGTCTGAAGGCGACTTCGTTCGTCTGTATCGGCGTTCGGCACGGCGACGGATTGCACGAAGGGCCTCGTATTGGGAGTCAACTGCTGATCTCTGCATCGGTAGGTTAACCTGTTTGGTTGTGTCACGCAGTGAAGAAGCGATGATGTTCTCTACCTCAGATGGATCAGTCGTGTGCTCACAGCCAGTCTTGACAGATGCCTTGAACAGTGTCCAGTCAGTTTGACGGATGTAGCGTGTGTGCGTGCGGTGAAACCACCTGAACTGAACATAGGTTGGAAGGTGGTCACTGCCGCGAGTGTCCAAATCTGTGCACCAACATGCGGAAGACAGGAGGCTTCTGGTAACGAAACAGAGGTCGAGGCAGCTGCTGCAGGACGTGCCACGAACAAATGTAGGTGATCCGTCGTTGAGTACGCTTAGTCCATAGTTGCATATAAAATTGGCCAAATCCTTTCCGCGATAATTCGTTGTAGTGCTACCCTAGAGAGGATGATGTGCATTAAAATCGCCGATCACAATGTGTGGCCTTTGTGCTGCTTGGAGAATGGTCCCCAGGTGGAAGCAGTCCATCTGTGCGCTTGGGTGTAGGTATCCTCCTATTAGTGAGAATGTCCGCTTTTTATGTGTTATAGTCAGGCTCACGTAATCATTGCTAGTATGCGACGCGACTTCATGTCTCAAGAACGTTAAATCACGGCGTATACAAACGAGAACTTTGCTCGTACGTTGATCACTGCGGGACCAAATCTGGATATATCCAAATATACGAAAAGATGAAACCATACTCGGTTCACATATAACGATAACAGGAAATTGATATTTAAAAACCCATTGTCTGAAGTCTGACAGACGGCCGCGTAGGCCACGAGCATTCCATTGCATAACAAGCGACTGGCGCATGCGTTCTTCGAATAGTGCCATGTTCACTTACTGAAGAACCAGTAGAAGAGGCTCCAAAACCTCAAGTAGCTGCACAGCCGCCTTAGCAGCGGGAGTGTTTAGGCTGCTGAGAATCTTACGCATCAAACCCATCAAATTTTTAAGCATAGCCTTCACATCTGCGTTGTCCATCTTCTTGTTTTCTTCATTGGGGGTAGGGGCACTATGTTATGATGGCGCTATCGTAGCTCTTGACGGTAGTGAAGGCCACTGAGTCTCCGACGTGGGGAGAGCCAACGACTGGTTACATTGTACTTGCGTGGACTGTATTGGCATTTGAGCATCTGTATCCTCCTTTGTGGCCGACAAAAGTAGGCTAGTAGGTGGTGAGGGCACGGTTTTGTGTGTCGAATTCGATAAGCTATGAGCACTGCTGCTTCGTTTGCGTCGGTGTCGCGAACGATGTTTACGGCACCGTACACCCCTTGCAGCTTCTCTGTGCGTGGAGTGGTCTCGAACCATCTTCTTCAGGATACTAATTTCATTCCTCATTTTGGGACATTCCTTTGATGTTGCGTCGTGGGCACCTGAGCAGTTTGGGCATTTGGCCACAGCATTGCAGTTATCACCATCATGAAGGCCACCGCAATGCTTGCAGGTTACTGCACCCTTGCAAACTGCACTAACGTGCCCAAATTTCATGTATTTATGACATTGCAGAGGTTTTGGTACGTAAGGACGTACCGAGTGCCTCACGTACTCAACTTTTACATGTGTGGGTAACGTCTTCGACTGAAACACTACTTTAACACATCGCGTGCGTCCAAAGCGGTGGAAAGAAAGCACGGGAGCCGACGATGACAGCAGTTTCTCGAGACTCGAGTCTGTTATCTCTTCATCCACATCGTATATAACTCCTGTTGTCGTTTCTTCGTCATACGCGGAGAATGCGCGCACCGGAATGTTTTCTAATCGAACAATCGCTTTCAGCGTGTCCAATAAAGCCTTCGAAGTGACCTCTACGGACAGTATGTTCTTTCGAGTATTTATGCGTATTTCTACGACTTTCCCTGGAGCGACGAGCTCAAAGTACTCTGACATGCTCTGCCTATTTAGAGAGTTCAAGTTGTCTGTCTTTGATGTCGGCACATACGAAATGATGTACGACCGCATGCTACTCGCCTTTGTCTGTGCTTGCCGGCCAGTTGGCGATGTCCGGCTGATTTTCCTTTTCAGGCGTCGGCTTGGTACGACCACGTAGTCGCTGTCCGAAGCCATATCTTCAACGGAGGAGTCATCAGAATTCTCAACGTGGACCATGCTTGGGCCGGGGTGAGAACTTGTGTCAGACGCACTATGATGTGATCGGTCCGGTCCCGGTTGCTGGAGGGCGTTTTGATCCCCCATTCTAAGGGGGAACACCCCTCCGAGGTGTGTCGATTATTGAAAAGTCTAGGCAAAAGAATTTGAAAACTCACAGAGCTCAAAGCAGAGGCTGTTCTCTGTGACAACTTCTTCTTCCTCCCTCCGACGATAACAAAGAAATTAGGCAACTAAATAGGGACCTACGTAACGGGCAATGGAGCTGGTAGTGACAGGCGCAATATTGAGAGATCGGAATAGAGCCAAACGGATCAAGGAAAAAGACAGGTTTAGCGACATTTTATAGTCAACATCAACAGAAAATTGGACCTGAGCTGGTCATACAGTGCATCGTACAGACAACCCGTGGTTGCTTAGAGAAAAATAATTGTTACTATGGTATGGTAAACGAAGCCGAAGAGGGCAGTCAGTTACAGGTGGAGTGAACTGCGAGGTTCTTGGGCGTAAAATGGAATATTATCGCACAATACAGAGTGAACCGGAGATTACGGGCAAAAGCCTTCCTCCTGCAGTGAACCTAAAAAGGCTGAAAATAATTAATATTGTAGTAATGGATGTATTTGTGATGCGATAAATAACAAAAGGAGCAAGAACATAATACATGATGAAGATCTCAATTATGAAGCCAACATAAACGGTGGCACTAGAGGCTGAATCGGCAAAACTGGCGCATGTACCCAAGTATATTGCTTACTGGGAGGATTCCTCCAAGAGGAACCCTGCCACCGAGAGCCCGATAACAGAATTACATCCGGAGACGGTCCGGCAAGGCGAATCAGACCATGCACTACCGACAGCTTCCCTCTTTCCGTCGTTCCGTGCGTTCGGCGCAGAGAGGTCATGGCGCTCAGTGAACGATCATTAACATATATACAAAAAAAAACTGGCGGCATCCTTTTCGTCAGAGGTAGTCTCGCCTTTTCGCTTCCTCCAGCACTAAAGTACAACGTGACCAGAAGTAAAATAAATAAACATGAAATGCCAGTAAAGAAAGGGAGCAGACGGAAGGCAAACGAACAAGCCGTTGCCGTCGCGCGCGGCACCGGGAAGCTCGGCGTGGAAAACGGCGCGCTGCCGTCACCCGAGCGTGCGGCAAGTAGATGGCTGCTTTTCCGGAAAAGCGAGGTGGCCTGGCGTCGGCCCGTCATCGCCCCAAGAGCGCCCAGCAATGCGTCGACGACCGCACATGACAACGCGGGGATTCTCCTCTAAAGCGTCGACGGCGACGTCCTGTAGTCTAGCTTTCTGAAAATTCCGATGGTTGCGTAATATAGTGTGTCGAAAAAAAAGAACAAAAAAAAATACCGCAGAGTTGCATTGACTAACAAAACAGCTGTACTAATAATGTCGAGACCGTAGGTTGAGGTTAATATACCAATGACCTTGTAAAACACACTTGGTGGTTGTACAGCTATCGCCTTCTTTCACAGGAAAGTCAGAGCCAAAAAAAAAAAATCGATAGATCCTACGTATATCGGAATCGACGTTATGCGAAGCATGCGGAAGGAAGGTGACCGTGTTGCAATTTTTTTATTGAGCAACTCGACATGAAATGACGCTAAATATGTGTACAAATGTTGCACGCACAGACATGTGTTGAAGAGTTGCAGATGTTAATATAACCAGTTGTTTGCACTTGCGCAACGATGCTAATTGAAACATGCGTATTGGTAACACCAGAAGCTGATATAAAGCGCTGATGCTCGCAAGAATGCTAGGTTGATTAGAAAATACATTTGATAACGTTATACGTGATTTCATGGTTATAAAGCACGTAAACACTGGCTAATTGTTATGCTTGTCAATAAAGAGCTCTTTCCTTTCTGAAGGAGAAGTGATAACGAGCTTCTCACCACAACTTATTGTTATCATGTCGGGCTTCTGCTCTAGGACCCTTGGACAGGAATATATATATAAAGTGAAGTTGTGAAGTTCATGTGCGAATAGAATAGATTGATCGGTTGCATCAACCACTAATAATTCTCCATTATGTCATCCTGGTAATAAGATCTTCGCTCATTGGGAGGTTATGAAACGTGGTGTAAGCTAAAATTGCGATTCATTATAGTCACGCCGTTTATATCTGCCACTCTTACAGCGTTCTTCGTAAAATGCTGTAACGTACCACGACCGTGACATCCGCGATTAGTTCCTTCAACGCATCGTTTCTATAAGCGTCCGTCCAATGGACCATTTTCTTAAGAGGAACTTTACGTAAGACTCGGGCGCAGCGCCACCATGGACATCCGGTACGAACCGGTGTTGGGTGAGAGGGGTTAACGTGACTCCCGCGCTCCCAGCGGCGATGGTCCGCGGAGGAGGGGGAGTCATGTTAGGACATGACAAAGGCAAAAATGTGCGAAAAAGCCCTAGCAAAGGCGGCGAGCTAGCCTCGATTCCCACACATTGTAGTAATTGACAACCTAAACTGGTCAGACCCCATAAAGTCTTTTGCACAAATAAAATAACAAAACTTTTTCTTTCCGATGCTGGTATTTGATCCCGAACCATCATGCTGCGAAAATGAGTGTCTTTACCACTAGGCTGCACACCTATCCGTGCACAAAAGGAATACATCTACAGCACATCTAAACCACATGAATTTGTACCCTTTGTGCAAAATAAATGCAGAAAAACAACACCTTCTAGTCAAGCTTTCTGATTTTTGTGGTAAAGCATTAAACGTCCTCAGTGGAACACGTTGTGAAGCGGATGTGAAAAATTGCACAAATCAATAAACTTTCTTCGTAGCAAAAATTTGATGCAAAACGTATGTTTTTATTGACCTCCTGAGGCGGCTATTATATGCCGTGACAGAAGAGTGGATGGATGGATGGATAAGGCTGTACCCTTTAGATCGGGCGGTGGCTAGCACCACCAAGCCGTAACACTTAATGAACTAAAAACTATATTTATTTTTTTTCTTAAATATTAAGGTTGAGGATTCGTACTTTGCCGCGAAGGGTTCAATTTTCACTCGTGCCTTGACTTTAGCCACCAATCAGATAACCTCCTTTGAGTTAATTCCACCCACTTAAAGTCTATTTTGCACTCGCTGTCCCTAAACCCCAGTTCTTTGAAAAACTCTGCGCCATCAACCTGAACTACAGGGTGAAAACCCTTTACAGAACCTTATCAAGTGTTCGGCAGTTTCTTCTTCCTCTCCACACGCACTGCATACCGTGTCTACCCCTTCGTATTTGGCCCGATATGTCTTTGTTCGCAATACTCCCGTCCTGGCCTCAAACAGTAGAGAACTACCTCGAGTATTAACATAGATCCTTTCCTTGGCTATTTCCTGCTTAAAAGTTCGATAGATCTCTAGTACTGACTTCTTAATCATGCCAATTTTCCACATATCGGTCTCAGCTTCCTTCACCTTATTCTTAACCGATAATTCTTTTTGGTTTGGCCACCTGCTGTTTTCCAAGTATTTACCAGTCAATTTTCTGGTTCGCTTCCGCCATTTTGTATCGACATTCTTCATGTACAAGTAGCTGAATACCTTCCTTGCCCAACGCTCCTCCCTCATTTCTCTCAATCGTTTCTCAAATTTTATCTTGCTGCTAGCTTCCCTGCCCTCAAATGATGTCCATCCCATATCACCTTGTACTCCCTGATTTGGTGTATTCCCGTGAGCTCCTAAGTCAAGCCTACCTACTCCACGTTGCTTAATTTCTAATCTTGCTTGAACTTCTGATCTCATGCACAAGACCGCATTGCCGAACGTCAGACCAGGAACCATGACCCCTTTCCATATTCCTCTCACAACATCATACCTATTGTAACTCCACAGTGCCCTGTTTTTCATTACCGCTGCATTCTTGTTACCTTTAGTCGGCACGTATATTTCGTGTTCCCTTAGGTACTCGGCCCCATTGTTTATTCATACGCCCAGATATTTGTATTTATCTGTTATCTCTAGCGTGACCTCCTGTATTCTAAGCTCACTACCTTCATTGTCATTAAAAATCACGACTGCTGATTTTTCCCTACTGAATCTAAAATCTAACCTATCTCCCTCATTACCGCAGATGTCCACCAATCTCTGCAAATCTTCCTTGTTGTTGGCCATTAGCACTATATCATCTGCGTACATCAATGCTGGTAGTGCCTGTTCAATGAGTTTTCCTTGTTTGACGAAAGAGAGATCAAAGCCCAGTCCACTTCCCTCTAATTTGGCCTCTAATCCTTGTAGGTACACCATGAATAACAAGGGTGACGGAGGACACCCCTGCCTAAGCCCCCGTTTCACCTCTGTGGGCTTATATACCTGTTTTTCCCACTTTATAACTACCTTGTTACTTTTATAGAACTCCTTTAAAAAATTAGTGACTACATCTTCCACGCCTAGTGTGTCCAGTATTCCCCGCAATTCCTCTCGAACCACGCTATTGTACGCTCCCTTGATATCCAAAAATGCTAGCCACAGGGGCCTGTGTTTCTTTTCTGCTATTTTGATGCACTGCGTCAGTGAGAACAGATTGTCTTCCAACCCCCTGTGTTTCCGAAACCCATTCTGCAGTTCCCCCAGCACCCCCCCCCCATCCTCTATCCATGCCTGCAGTCTTTCCTTTATAATCTGCATCGCCAGCCTGTAGACCACTGATGTCACTGCTATAGGACGGTAGTTGTTTATGTCAGCTTTGTCACCCTTTCCTTTATAGATCATGCTCATCCTGCTAAGTTTCCATTCATCGCGAACTTCTCCATCGATTATTATATATCTCACTGCCTCTCTCACAGCCTGCTTAGACTTCGGACCTAATGTTTTTATCAGCATAATGGGAATGCCATCTGGGCCTGTTTATGTACTACTAGGAACCCTTTTCTCAGCCCTTCCCCACTCTTGTTGTGAAAATGGAGCCATTGCGCCACTTGATTCATCCTTGTCTATTGTGGTGCATAAAGCACTTCTGTGTTGAAGAGATCATGGGCGCGCCATCTAGTGGTTGGTCAGAGCCTGCCTTGCTGAGCCGCGAAGAGGCTCGAGTGGCTACTCTTTATACTGATATGACCGTCGTCAGTGCCGTTGTCAGATAGGAAAGAGATGCGGCGCGAAAGCGCTTTGTTCCAGAGTCACGCTTAACTCATCAATCCATCATCATCCTACGTCTGTCCCGGCATTGCCTCCTCCCCAGGGTCGTGTGGGGGGACGTTTTCTCGGATCCAGTGGCGGGGAGCGACAAAAGGATTAGAAGACGGTCCGCGAGCCAAAGTCCCTACAAGCAATTCCTCCGGGCCGACTTCTTAGCGAAACAGTGAAGTAGACCAACCACATAGGTCGTGTCTCTGTGATTCAAGTATCTACTCCTTGGCTGCCCTTCCAGCGAAAACCAGAAGAAGCAGTCCAACCGCCAAATTGTTCCGGGAGAGAATCCCCATTTCTCCTCTCCTCGGAGCACTGCGTCAAGAGGTGCATTAACTTTCGGCAGACCGTGTGTTACTGACTGATGCCCGTTGGGTGGTGTTTATTGTGTGTATTTGGTATTTCAATCAAAAAGGAGGAGCCCGCCAGGCTTAAAACGACGCTGCAGAGTGCTGGACGTCGCTCTGAACCATGTACCGGTTCAACCACCACGCTCGTGGTTTGTGAACTCCTAACCTCGTGCTGTTAATAATTGTAAATAGTGTCATAAACCTGTTTGTTTTCTGTATCCCCATCTTGTCGGCGTTTGTTTTCTCCACACGAAGTTACACCACTCTACCACAAAAGACCGGGTAGACCCCGGTCGGCAACAACGGGTGCTCAGCGCTGGGATTCGGAGCGACTACTGGCAAACAGTGCTGAGATCCGCAACAACTGGTGGGCAACGGTCGGATACAAAGGTACAAGTGACAACAACAGTCGGCCCAAGGGAAGCAGCTGGCTCGAGACATGGATCACGTATGGGTGAGTGCTTGGCTTTTCCTTTGTGTGAGCCAGGTTCTAAAAGAGGGTAAAGTTTAGAACTGGTAGTTAACTTCGCCGAAAGACTCAGTTTCACCGTTTCGGGAAGTTATTTTGGAAGTAGAGAGCACTGAGTACGATCATGGACTTACGGAAGCTGCAGAAGTCAGACTTGTTGCTGTTGTGTGAGAAATTGGGGATCGATACAAAGAGTTTGGCACGGAAACCCATAATCATAAAAGCGATTATTAATTTGGGGGTTTGTGATGAAGAACCAAGTGAAGAATAGGATATCATCATTGAAAAAAGTTAAGAGCAGCTCAGATGGAAGGAAAGGGAGAAGACGAAAAACTAGACCTGAAGATAAAGTGTTTCGAACAAGATATGGAGTTGAGTAAGAGGTTTGTACCCAGCGAGGAGTACTTCTTCTCGAGAATGAGGCAGAGTTCGAGATGTCTAGGTACATGCAGCCATATGAGGTATCATGGGATATGGGCCTGTATCTTAGACTCTTTGAACGAAAGTGTAGGCAACTGTCGTGTGAGCAAGACACCTGGTCTCAAAAGCTACTCACGCTTCTGCCCTGCGAGGCAGAGGATGTTGTTTCGCGACTCAGTGAACAGGACGCGAACAACTACAATATTGTAAAAACAGGACTAATCAGGAGGTTTGGAACTTCCATTAGCAAAAAGAAAGAAAGACTCAGACCGGAGTCTGAAATCGAGGCACGTGGCAAAGCGCCGGAAGTTGAGGCGCGTCATGAAGCGCTTGAACCAGAGATCGCGCCAGCAAAGGGCCCGCATGTTCTAGAATCTATCAAGGTAGAGTATGCTGAGAACGAGGCCTTGGCCGGTCTGGCAGTAGGGACGATGTCGAAAGACGCTCCTTGCGTGGATGACGAAGGTGCCAGCAGCCCTCATGGGCCCAGTAAGGAGCTGGAAACCATCTTCGTGCCTCAAAGGACGTTTTGACATCGTCAAATGTAGGCATGGATAGCACAGTGGCCAATGAGAGCAAGAACTCCAGGCTTCAGCAGTGCAGCCATACCATCGAGGCGGTTTGCAAACATCGCAGAAAAAGAAAGAGGCAGAAGCGTTCATCACTGCGTAAGCCTAGGACAGGTCCCACTCAGTCGCTAGAAAGACGAAAGGGTAGGCCGTTAATTCGTTTCAGGAAACATCAATGGTGGCGTTCAGGGAGGCATAAGCCGCGAGCCAAGTTTAGCGGGAGAAAAGGAGGTACGTCACCCCAAGGAAAGGCGCGATTCAGTTCGACAATTTCAGGAAGGCGGCCTTGTCGGAAGGGTCAACGTCGAAAGATCACAAAAGCTAAAAACCGCGTCGAGGCGAACACAGAGGGACAATGGCACTAATTTTCTCCCTGTTTCTTGCGCCCCTTTCTAATTCCTGAGGGGAACAGGCCGAAGTGTAAAATGAGGTGCGACGGCAGTGCACTGCTTAGAGTTTGTGCATTTTGTACCCTCTGGCGTGCTCAAAAACCACTGGGACCATGACTCCATCGTGTGCGATTATAAGAACCATGAGAAAAGGGGGCGGTCAGTATAAGTAGCTTTTGCACAGGTGGGTTAAATATATTTACTCAGTGTTGCATTGAGACGCAAATTTGAGTCGTTTTAATTTTGTATAGATTACGAAAGGTGGTGTAAATTTTTCAGAAGGAAAACCGCCGAACTAAAAGGCTGTTTTAATCATTTGTTCGAATATACTGAGAAGGTAAAAAAAACTGAACAAAATGTTTAATTTTTCTAGTGTTTCAATGGTTTAGTGTGATATCGTATGCCTTCACTGCCATGTCGATTTGGAGTGAATGAGCATTTGAGGGAAGATGTTAGCATAAACCAAATTATTTCGTAAAATGATTAAGCTTGGTGCGACACTGTGGAGTTGTCGTTGCGCGCTGTGAGAATCGAGAGCCATTGGTGCATAGTTTTAGAAAAAAGCTGTGCATTATTGTGAAGTTCTCTTGAGGAGTATAGCCCCTAGGATTATTTTTGTGTTGTACACAGAGTGTTACTGTGAGAGATTATGCGTTTGGTCAATAGTGCCGTACATATTGCAATGCTGTAGAAATGAGAGTAATCGAACGCTCAGGAGAGTCCAGTGAGTTTTACTCAGAGGCATCAGCATAGGCAGTTTGCTTTAACCGAACGAACCTGCTAGAAGGAAGTGGTTGTTCCGTATGTTTTGTTGGTTTTCTTTGAAGACGATTGATCAAGTGATCATGTGAGCGGAACAGTAAGCTTTTTCTAATGTTGAGCAAACTAAGGGTATTTTGACCACAGCGTAGGCCAAAGTTTCAGGAAAGCTAGATAGCTTAATGTCTCATTTGTGGACGGTTATTGGCGGCCGTAAACAAAGACGGACGCTGGGATAACTTTAGCGCTCACTGAATCCTAGTTCTGGACTGATGCTCTCAGCGGGATAGAACCGATGAAAGTGGTCAGCGACGAAAAGAAGGAAGCTGCTTTCTTTAGCAAAGGGGCATTACTCATCGTCGTCCGGTTTTTGTGAGCTCCAGTTTACGACCGAGAATTAACGGTTCAGTGTTATGCGAGATATTGAAGCCTTGATGCCATATCATGTCGAGACGACAGTGATAGCGAGGAAAGATGCGCTCTACTTGACCCAGAAATTGGGCTCTCGTGAGATGACGTACTGCGCTTCAGGAAAGGAGTGCGCTTGCAATGTGTAGGCCATTCATCAGTTGCAGTGTTATTTCAAAAGTGCTTAATTTAAAGTAGATACAGACCCATGTACCCTGACTTGGCTGCAAACCATGACATCGAAGAACAATCGCCTTGTGAGATGCAGCTTTATTCTTCAAAAATATCATTTTGACATTAGATAAAATACGGGCAAATTGAATGGAAACGCTGACGCACTCAGTCGCTCTTCTAAGCTATCCAGGGGTGCTCTTGATGTATCAAAATTGATATTTAGTTTTTTTTTTCGTGCAACTTATTATGTCAATTGTGTAAGGTACCACGTCTTCTTTCTCGGTGTAAGTGAGTCCTGATGGTTTTGAGTGCGAGCTTTTAGTGTAAAGGTAGTAAAGAAAATTGGTTTGCCATCTCTCTTTTGGCTTGGTTTATTCGAAGGGGGCGGAGTTCTTGCTTGTGCATGTGGTCCAGTTTAAGAGACCCTGTCGGAGTTTTCGGCAATTACTCAGACAATGCGACAAGCGAAGGCGAGTTCCTGGCAGTCAACTACGGACCCTTTCGTCGTCCCTTCGAGCAGCAGCAGTGACTGCTGCCCTCCGTGACTCATCTGGCGAGGGGGAAGCTGTTATGACCATCGTCAGTAGGCGCCATGCTGTCGCTGAGAAACGTAGCCGGGCAGCGCTCCCACGCCCGGAACCCCCGTTTTCTCGGATCCAGAGGCGGAAGCGACAGAAGGATTAGAAGACGGTCCGCGAGCCAAAATCCCTACAAGTGATTCCTCCGTGCCGACCAATCGCACAGGTCGATCTCCGCGATTCAAGTGTCTACTCCTTGGCTTCCCTTCCAGGGAAAAACCGGAGAAGCAACCCAACCGCCAAATTTTTTCGGGAGAGAACCCCCATTTCCCCTCTCCTTGGAGCATTGCGTCAAGAGGTGCATTAACTTTCGGCGGACCGTATGTTACTGACTGATGCCCGGTGGGCGGTGTCTTGTGTGTGTGATTGGTGTTCCAATCAAGGCGGAGGAGCCCGACAGGGCTTAAAACGACGCTGCAGAGTGCTGGATGTCGCTCTGAATTGTAATGGTTCAACCACCACGCTCGTGGTTTGTGAACTCCTAACCTCATGCTGTAAATAATTGTAAATAGTGTCATAAACCTGTTTGTTTTTTGTATCCCCATCTTGTCGACGTTAGTTTCCTCCACCCGAAGTTACACCACTCTACCACAAAAGACCGGGTAGACCCCAGTCGACAACAATGGGTGCTCAGCGCTGGGATTCGGAGCGACTACTGGTAAACAGTGCTGAGATCCTTAACAATACAAGGGACAGACAGACCGAAATTTTTGCGTCGAAGGTCCCCAAGAAAGACTGTCGTCTTTAAAAAAAATCACACCATATCCGCGAAGTGAATGATTATGAGTGGGGCGAAGCTTCGTAGGGCTTCATTGGTGAACCGTGAATCGTCCGTCCATCCGTTCGTTCACCTGCTTGTCTTTTCAGCGCCTTCTTTATTTCTTTCAATGCCAGTGCAAACGCGTGCTTCTCAACGGAAACCGTCGGTCCACCTTATAGTTCAGGGAGTGGTCGTGGTGCGACATTACATAATTGGTATAGCGCTGCTTGCGTCACACGTGCTTCCGAGTGCTTTCTCCAGTAGATCCGATAGACGTGTTTCCAATATCATACGGTCAGATTTTTTTCCCTTCATGCTTCTTGTTAGCGGCTCGACGCAATATCGCAGCACTCTTAAAGTGAGAGCATGCAGTAGCGTTGCAGTGACGCTTCCCCATTGGTTGCCCGCTTAGCTTTGGGATAAGTTATCCCAAAGAACCGTATCTTTCACTGAGCCAGCGTGACCGCCAATATTGTGAGCACGAAGAATGCAAGACGCCGCCCACGGGTCTGTACACAACTGAACAAAAGTTACTTCATACGATTTCCGTTGCACACCCGAAGGGCGAGAGCAGACGATGGGCGAGAGCAGCAAAGGGTTAGAAGAGAGGGTGGTGAACAGCAGCATTGAGCGTATCTGGCTGGACTTGATAAAATAGAGGAGGCCTAGGTTTGTCTGTCTGTCTGTCTGTCTGTCTGTTTGTCTGTCTGTCTGTTTTTGTCTGTCTGCCTGTCCATCCTTTCATCCGTCCTTCTGTGTGTCTGTCCATCCGTCCGTCCGCACCTTCTGAGTGAGTTATCGAAATAACTGGTCACGTACGAGCTGGGGGGGGGGGGGGGGGGCACACCCACGACTTTAGGCACTAAGTGGTTTATGTACGCAATAGGGGCAAAAGGACGCTATCACATTCATCTTTTCAAGGCGAAGCTTAAAGGTCTCTGTCTTTTCTTTTTTTAGTATGGATCTCAGGTGTATTACCAAAACTTACCGAGCTGTCGTCGATACGTGGTTAGAAACAGTGCTATAATAATGCCGTTTCTACGCCGATCACACTCGCATAATAAGCACCCATACGTCGGCCAAAGAAGAAACAACGAAAATCAATTCTGTAAATACGGGGACCGAATTCATGGCGCTTCTCGTTCATAAGAGCTTTTTGTTGTTGACCGGCGGCCAAGAACTGATGACAGGCCAACATGAAAAATTTTTGCTTACGACCTTCGAGGACAAGGACCCAGAATTGTAGCTTCGCGGCTATACAAGCGCTATAAAACTGGACATGGAGTAGAAGATACGGGATGGACACTGACTGTTGAGCGAAACTTAAAAAAAATTCTCTCTTATAGCTGACAAGAATGACATAACAATGGCTTCCACGTGCACATTCGTGCATTAATCTAAAACGAACAATTTTCACCTAAGCTAAAAAAAAACTGAAGTCGGAAGCTGTCAAGTCAGCACCTGTCTCTTGCTGTCTTAGTCTGGGTTTACTCGTGCTCAGCATAGAAAAATTTACTTACATAAAGAGCAGCCACTCGAACATTTTCGCAGAGAAGTCGCAGAACACCTACCAGTTGCCAAGTATGGAAGGGTCTGAACACTCGCGAGATGGAGTAAATATATATGTTGGCTTCTACTTGTTAGTGACCACATCCAACAGCCGTCTCAGGAGGACCACGGAAATGCAACTTTTAAATTATTTTTTTTTCAAAAAAAAAAAGATTTTGCTGATGTGTACAATCTTCCATGGCGACTCTCATCGTGTGTGGAGATGACATTTACTGTGGTACCGCAAGTATGACTAAACTCTGCATAGAAAGTGTTGACGTTCTACATTTCTTTTGCACCGTAGGTACAACTTAGTCACATTGTTTAGATGCGCACGTATTCACTTCAGCCCCGCCGCGGTGGTCTAGTGGCTAAGGTACCCGGCTGCTGACCCAGGTCGCTGGATCAAATCCCGGCTGCGGTGGCTGCACTTCCGATAGAGGCGAAAATGTTGTAGGCCCGTGTGCTCAGATTTGGGTGCACGTTAAAGAACCCCGGGTGGTCGAAATTTCCGGAGCCCTCCACTACGGCGTCTCTCATAATCATATGGTGGTTTTGGGATGTTAAACCCCTCATATCAATCAACGTATCCACTTCATTGAAGCATGGGTGCACAACCTACTGCTTAGGACACTCACCTCCGGAGCATGAGGGCATGGGTTCCGATCCGCGCATAGAAAAGACATTTTTCTTGTTTTATTTTGTATACCAAAGATATTATCGGTCTGGCCAGCCACTCGGGGCTCTGAAAGCCGCGCAGTATACCTTAGCCGCAGGGCCCTATACGGGAGTGTGCGCTCATTACGTAAGTGTAATTCTTTACGCGGGAAGTCTCAAAATGAGCCTATACCAGCTCCCAAAATGCATCACTTTGCTCCAGTGTACAGTTTTCGTTTTACCTCGAGCATAGGCTGGTGCAAAACAATTGAAAGTAATGACAATATCTGGGCTTTAACATCCGAAGACCACGATATGACTACACTCTCAGTCGAATCCTGCCTATGTTAAACGCCCGCAGGCAGGAAATCAAGTCAAATTATCGCCGCTTCTACGTGGCTCCGTAACCGGGTCCCAGAGAAACCGGCACGATTTGACGTGGCCTTCAGAATTGCCGGGACAATGATTAGCTGGGATTTTTGGTCAAATTTTTTCTGGCAAGATACAGCCTGCGGTTAGACGCGACATTTCTGTAGGCGGCCTGGCCCTGATGCGGTGGCGGAAAGAAAGCATTTTCTACGCTTTCGAGAGCGGTTTCTCGCTGATAATGTGGCGGGTATTATGATTAGAGGTAAGTGGAAAACCATTAGTGTCATTATCACCTACGTTTGCAGACCACACCAGCACTGGAATCGAACTCGGGACCACATGTACGTAAAGCAGATGTCTTACCTATTGCACCACAGCGCCACCGCACAGAAGTTAGACTTTTTGCGGGTATATATCTACCAAGTGGCTTTTTGCAAACCGTCCGTCCAGGGTACCTTATGTGGTTATAAAAGGGGAAAAGAAGAGAAAAGTGATCCCCGTAACTGTCTACATCTGGTGCGACACCTACACAGCAGCTCACAAGGGATGGGGGTAAGGAGGGATTAAAAAGATGAAATTATATATATATATATATATATATATATATATATATATATATATATATATATATATATATATATATATATATATATATATATATATATATATATATATATAGGGAGAGAGAGAGAGAGAGAGAGAGAGATGCGCAGGGAGAGCGAGCAACGACGGAAGTAAAGAGAACGTAGGAAAGATGAACCACGGTCGCAGGAGTCTGGGCACCACTGGCGAGAGCTCTTGTCGGCAACTGAAGATGGCGTAGGGCTAATCCAGTCAGCCAGAGCTACGCTGTCGTCGTCGTCGGGGGCCGGCGTCAGGAGGTGGCGTAGGACCAACGCAGTCGGCCAGAGCTGCACTGTCGTCAGAGATCACGAGGGCACAACCGGTCGGCACGGAATCCAGCGAGCGAGCTGCGGCGGAACCTTGAACTGTTTTTGTGCCATACGCATGCATTTGATAAGCGAATAGTCTGTAGGGCTGCATGAACTCGAGACAACCATAGTGAGCGCTTTCGGTTTCGGTTCGTGGTGCGCCGTTCCGCAAGTACGAATAACGGGTGTTTGTGCGTTTCAGTGCTTCCCCGTGAACCGCGGGTGTTACGCTCACCGAAATTTGCGGACAAGGCTGTGTTCGGCTGTCGAAACCTGCGTACGTTTTTCGCACGTGCGTGTGCTGTGAGATATTTGGCTGATTTATGTCGGGAGGTACACGCGTGTCAGTGACAGCAGCCCATTCTCAGCTGTTTGAAGACAATGTGCTTTCGCACGTAAACTTTGCATGGGTACTTTAGCGTGCCTATTCTAACATTTGCATTTTGTACGCGCGAACTGCCGCGACCTGCACGCTGGGATAGTAGCACCTTTTTAGCATTACGACGATTACTTATTTCTGCAATTAGAATTTATGCGCATTATATCGCTATATAGAGTGCTTTTTATTCATTTACAGTCTTTAAGTGATATTATTTATGGGGAGTGGCTACTCTTACCTTTATTCAGCATCACACCGCTGTTCAAGTCAATGCCGAAACGCGCGCCAAGGTCAAGTATGACGTAAAAAAATTAGCAACGGACAGGTCGGTCTCCCTCCAAATAAATAATGCTTCTGCACATCTCTTTCGCGAACGTCCGCGTGCAGTTGGGGTCAAGAAATGGTGCAGGACAAACCTCAATATTTTTATTGTTACTTCACGCCGTTGCTCTTTAGAAAATGGGGATTTTTATAGCTGGTACATTATCTCCACAGCAGCACACTGGTTGTCTTGGTTGTGGTTCACTGTTACAAATTTATGCTGGAATATGAAAACTGTACTTAATATTCAAAAGAGTGAGCAAATGTCGGTGACATACGCTCTCCTGCTGACTTCTGCACCTGACTTCTGAAATGGATGTTCATCATCAAATTACGCAAATACTAATCAAACATCGACCAATCGATTTTCAATTTTGATATTTCTCTGTCTCGATGCCTTAGGTTAGTTTCTTTTTTAGTCATGCTTTCCTAAAATCATCAGTTCAACTTGTTTCGTAAAACATGAGCGTCAACATATATAGGCCAGTGTTTCAGCAAGCTGTCGCGCATGCACTAGTACTCTTATTTACTGCATGACACAATGTCATACCTCGACAACTGATAAACGGAAGGTTGTTTGTACTCATTTATTGAAATCAAAAGAATAACGATCAGACTGCACATGCCAGTGTTTGCCCAAATGTAAAAGATTTGTGATATCTTGAATAAAGTGTGCCGTATAGCACTGGAAAATGTTTCTGTCACAGAGACCATCTTGTTAAAAAACGACCATCACAAAACAGCGGGACAAAGCCGCGACGCACAAATGCCACGGCATGCAGGTGACGGTGAATGTGATTCTGGCGCCGGGCGCCCAGCTGGCACGGTGGTGGCAAGGGGGGGGGGAGGTATTTTTTTTCCGTGCTTGCGCTTGTGGCTGAACGGTTCTGCGTAAGTTCATCTGGCTCCTGGCGCCAGGCTGGAGCGACAGAGACGGTGGCTCTCCCCCTTTTTTCTTTTTTCCTTTCTTGCGCCTGCTCTTACCAGCTGTATGCGTGACTTCCGCGCCGCACGGCTGTCACGGGTATTTTTTATTGCTGGGTTCCCTATGGACAGGATTTCAGTCAGTACGCAGGAGCGCACCGCCTGTATGCCGTTCGTTATCCGGCACCTGACTGAGAGTGTACGAGGGAAGCCGTAGTGGAGGGTGCCGGAAATTTCGACCACGTGGGGTTATTTAACGTGCATTGGCATTGCACAGTGCATGCTCGGTCACTACATTTAGTTTCAATCGAAATGCGACCTCCGCCGCTGAGCTGGAGAGAGAGAGAGATATATATATAAAGATGCAAGGAAAGGCAGGGAGGTTAACCAGACGCACACCCGGTTTGCTACCCTGCACTGGGGAAGGGATGAAGGAGAGAAAAGAGGTTGCAGAGAGATGAGAAGGTACACACAATCACGAGCACACTCGAGGAGCACACACAGTCTACAGGCGGTCGCTCAGGTTTGTTGACTTTAAGTAAAGTAGCAGTGCTTTAGTCGCTTTCTGCGCAACTGAGGCCCAAGGTCCTAGTATCTTCTGCACACAAAATGGTCCGGGGTCAAATTGATTCAAAACCATCCGGAGCTGGCATCGCTGTGTGTCGTAGCAAGCGCAGCTGCACAGGACGTGTTCGATGGTCTCTCCAGCTCCGCAGTAGTCGCATGTAGGAGTGTCTGCCATACCAATGCGAAAGGAGTACACCTTTGTAAATGCAACACCCAACCAAAGGCGGCATAACAGTGTCGCATCGGAGCGGGAAAGTTGTGATGGTAGCTTTATCTTGAGCGAAGGATCGAGTTCATAAAATTGACACCTTTGGAAGCTGGTAGACGACCAGAACACGCGTGTGAGATCTCGAGCCAGCAGGTAAAGTTGTCTTGCTGGATTGATAGAGGAATCGGGACTGCACGGGTTCCTTCATGGGCTGAGCGGGCTGCATCATCGGCTAATTGATTTCCGGTAATACCGATATGTCCAGGCAGCCATTGATATATAATATCATGCCCTCGTGCTAGAGCTTCATGATGGCAATGTCTTATTTCTTGTACCCATTATTCATGACTCCTCCTACGCATGGTAGACTGCAAACTCTGAAGCGCTGCCTTCGAATCACAGAATATGACCCATTTTCCTGGACGTTCTTGAACGAGATATTGTAAAGCAGCCCTTATAGCAGCAAGCTCTGATGCCGTAGATGTAGTCATATGGGACAACTTAAACTTGATTGTCATTGCTGCAGCCGGAATTACAGTGGCACCTGATGAGCTGCTGGGCGAGACGGACCCATGAGTGTATATCTGCGTTTGGTCCAAGTACAACTCATGTAATAATAGCAGTGTTGCTTGCTTCAATGCTACTCTGGAGTGATTGCTTTTCTTTTTGATACCCGGAATTTCTAGACGTACTTGCGGCTGGTCCAGGCACCACAAAGGACATGCCATTCTCGCAGCTGGCGTATATCCTGATGGAATGCTGTTTAGGTGCTTGGCTATGACGTATGAAAACGTAGCACGTGGTCTTCCGGAGGGTAGAAGGGCCAAGTTGTGGTCGGGGACACGGCTAGCATGTCGAATGTGCGCTCTGAGGCAATCCACAACTCTATATGTCCTGACCGGATGGTCTTTGGCAAGCATGATTGTGGCATAAGTAGAAGCGCATCGGGGCAGTCCGAGGCAGATACGCAGTGCCTGACCCTGCAAACTCTCCAATGAATGAGTATTGGATTTGCAAGTGTTAGTCAGTACCGGCAAGCTGTAGCGCAATAGACCCAGAAATAGGGCCCTGTACAGCTGTAGCATGGAGGCCACGGAAGTTCCTCATCCTTTGCCGCACATGAATTTCATTATATGCACAATAGATATCAGTCTCTTCTTCAAGTACGCACAATGCGGGCTCCACGAAAGATTTCTGTCAATTATTATGCCCAGGAAACGATGCGTTCGTGCATATTTGACACTCTGCCCATTGATGTAAACAGGGTATGGCGTCATTGGTTTGCGTGTAAACGCCATCAACGCGCACTTCATAGTTGATATAGTTAGGCCTTGTTTCTGAAGGTAGGCTGTTGTGAGGGTTGCTACCCGCTGTATTTGTGCACGCACCTGAGGGCGAGTAACTGCAGCACTCCAAAGGCAAATATCATCGGCGTATATGGACAGGCACACCGACTTTGGCAGAACCTTCATCAGACGAATGAGGTTAACATTGAACAATGTGGGGCTTAAAACACCTCCCTGAGGTACTCCGCAGTACGTGTAATGCTCAGCAGTTGTACCCTCATATGTTTGCACAAAGAAACCCCTGCCAGTTATATAATCTTTTATCCATTGAAACATTCGTCCACCAATGCCCATTGCTGCGAGAGAAGTGAGGATGGCATCGTGAGCTACATTATCATATGCACCCTTCACGTCAAGAAAGAGTGCCACTGATATGCGCTTGCGACTTTTTTCTTTCTGAACAAATGTCGATAAGTCAAGGACACAGTCGATGGAGGAGCGGCCCCGACGAAAGCCTGCCATGCAAGAAGGGTATTTGCTGTATCGTTCCAAGTACCACTCGAGACGAAATAGAACCATTCTTTTCATCACTTTTCCGAGGCAGCTTGTGAGGGCAATAGGGCGATACGCTGTCAAGTCCAACGGTGATTTTACCGATTTCAAAAGTGGTAATAATCGACTTATTTTCCATTCTCGGGGAACACTGCCGCTGAGCCAGGAGTTGTTGAAGCATGGTAAAAGTTCTTTTCTGGCTTTTTGTCCAAGGTGTCCCAATGCACTATAAGTAATACCATCAGGACCTGGCGATGACATGCGCTTAGAAGCGACTAACGCACCTTCCAGTTCTTCCATGGTGAATCGAATGTCCATTTCTGGTAATCGCGTCTCAGGAACGATCATGGCGTCAATGCTTTCGTTCATAATATTCCCGGCATTTCTCGTGCAAAATTCTTCAGCCACCTCGAGTTCTGTTTTTCCATGATGGAGTGCCAAAGCTTTAAAAGGGTGCCGTTGTTGCGGAGAGGAGCGAAGACCACGAACTGTTCTCCAGATATATGACAGCGGTTTATGAGGGTCTAGAGATTCGCAGAATGCTTTCTAGCGTTCGCTCTCCAGCTTGTAAATGCGTTGTTGAATCTTTTTCTGGAGCCGTCTTGCTTCCCTAAGATCGTAAATCGATCTTGTGCGTCTGTATCGTCATTCAGCACGCCTTCGTATAGCTCGTAATCTTTCCAGTTCGATGTCAAACTATGTTATTTTAGACCAAAATGGTAATTTACATTTGGACGCTTGCATAGATTCCACTATGGTATTTTCCAGGCTGCAGGCGAGGCCTTCTTGGCAAGCGTCCTCAACACGCGATGTAAACATTGACCGGTCAGTGCTAATTACAACACCAGAAGAGAAATTTTTTATGATACCATCGATCGTCACGTAGGTGGGTACGTGATCACTCCCATGAGTCTCAATATCGCAAAACCATTTAACTTTGTGAGAGAAGCACCGTGACACCAATGTCAGGTCAAGGCAACTGCCATACGTGAGACCCCGCAGATAGGTTGGGGTACCATCGTTCATGATGGAAAGGTCGTAATCGGAGGCGAGTGTAACAATGTTCCGGCCCCTGGCATTCATCCTAGTGCTCCCCCAAAGCATGTGATGGGCGTTGAAGTCACCAGTGATGATCCAAGGCCCATCGGTCCTCATTAGGATGTCTTTTAATCTGTCGCAGTCAAATCGTGATGACGGAGATATATATCCACCAATAAGTGTGAACGAAACTGCATTCTTCTTTACACGAAGACACACGTACTGATTGTCGTCATTGGAACTTATTGGGTGCGAAAGATAAGTCAAGTCTGTGCGAATGTAAACAATTACTTTGCTTCGTTCTTCGCGAGCGGCTGAACAAAAAGCTTCATAACCGGACAATATATAAGGCGTTGATACGTTTGGTTCACATATGACAAGTATAGAGAATTGATTGGCCCGAACAAATTGGCGAAAGTCCGAGATACGGGACTTCGTGCCTCTGGCGTTCGACTGAAAAATCGACGCACTTTTAACTTCAGTGCGGAAGATGAGATTTTGTTGAGCCATTGTGCTTATACGACGTTAGCGAGAACTGGATTCTTCAGTGCATCCAGTATTTGCAGTGCACTCTTAGCAGACGGAGATTGTATGCTGCTCAGTAGTGTGCGAATCGTGGCAATTAATGATTGCACGATTGCAGTCACTTGCCTGTCTTGGTTGGAAAGATCTCGAACCGGGATCGCGGACTGGCCGTCATGAAACTCCTTCGGTTCGCTTGATGCTGCTTCCCTTTGAAGTGCAGGCCACTCTGTCGCAGTTAGGGTATGCTTACTGGCTTTGTCCTTTACAGCCTTTCCCACGGCATGTGGTCTGGGAGGCAAAAGAGGTGGTACTGATGAGGGATCTGGAAAACGTGTCGAGGAGGTAGCAGGCGTCCTTGAAGACCGACGTCAACGTGAACGACGCCTTCTGACTTTAGCTGCGGCTTCTCGATGAGATGAGTGATCGCGCACCATCTCCTTCAATATGGCAATTTCCTTCTGAATCCTCGGGCAGTCCTTCAATGTGGCTTCATGGGATCCATTGCAATTAGAGCATTTCTTGACAGTTACGACGCACTTATCTGTTTCATGGGGCTCGGCGCAGCGGTGGCATACCACCGAATTCTCGCAGACGCTGCTCACATGTCCAAGTTTCATGCATTTACGGCACTGGAGAGGCTTTGGAATGAAAGGCCGCACAGCATGTCTGAAGTACCCCACCTTCACATGAGAGGGGAGTGATGTGCTCTTAAACGCAATCTTCACACAGCGAGACTTGCCTAGCCGGGTGACATCAACAATTGGAGTATCAGTTGTTGACTTGCCAAGAAATTGTAAGTCATTATTGGAAATAGCCACATCTATGTCGTAGATCACGCCGGTTACTACATCACATCCCAAGAGAACATGAGAGCGCACCTGGTTGCCGTCCAAGTCAGTTACACTGCGCAGAACGCCCAACGCACTTGCGTGCAAAACGTCAACAGCCAGCATATTCTTTCTGGCGTTCACTCTTATGTCCATGATCTCATTTGGCACGAGCGTTTCCAGAGACCTCGACACAGACTGTCTGTTAAGGCGTTTCATGCTGACGGTAGGAAGTGCAGGCAGAAACAGGATGGTGTAAGTGTTCGATTTTGGCGCCTCACTTACAGTTTGAATAGTTGAGGATGAGGACGTCCTCATGTTCCTCCTCTTCGCTTTGCGGCTCAGCACAGATTGGAAACCGTCATCCGCCGAGCTGGAAGATGAACAAAAGCAGTGGAGCTGCAGAGGTGATAAGTGCTCACCTTCGCAGAGTGAAGGGCACCGGCTGCACCAGGAGTTTTTCACGACGCCGGTGCTCAAGTGCCATGTCTCAGAGTTAAACCAGATCCCTTCATACGTAACTTGCATTGGGACTCTCAGCTTCCCCAGTGGTGTATTGAAAGGGGAAACTGCATTCGGAGTGGTGGCCCCGACAGGGGGCGTGTTCCCGTCTCCGTACGCTGTTTATTTCCTGTCTGAAAGAGATAGCAGCGGCCTTCCTTGAAGAGAAGTGTAGAGGACGTTCGTCTGGCTCGAGGTACCCTCAATTAGTATAATTGTAATTATTTGATTGTAATATAGATGACGAAATAATTTGTTTTGGTTGCACCGTCTTCCCATTTTCTCGCTTGCAGTGTTCAATATTCGCCAAGCAAACAACGTGATTAGCCCTTGCTGCAGTCATGTCATGGATACGTCCCCGTTAGGCTATGTGATCTAAAAGGGATAAACAACCAGCACACTTAGGACAGACAATGCCACCTGCTTTCTTTTCACGCATGGCAACTAAGACAACTTGTAAAAAAGTAATACATTTATTGAGATTGTTTGTGTTGCAGCAGTGCATACGGTTTGTTATTTTAACTGAAAAGAAAGGCTGTTCAACAAAATACCAGTCGCTTTGCGTTGGCGGTCCACTTTGGGTATCACTCCCAACATAGAGCTCATACCCGGGGAACCCAAGTGTCTCGAATTCCCAACGCTGGGTGACTAACTGAAGCATTAAAAAACGGTAAGTGAAAGATTGCTGGGTGGATGCGTGTGATTAGTGTATTTTAAAACTGAATTGAATTATAGTCGAATTGTGAGAAAATCGAATCGAATTCGAATATACGGTTTGAATACTGTGCGCATAGATTTCGAATAGTGTAAGGCAACCATTTTCAGTTGAGCTTTTCAATTCCTCTTCACAAACATTAGCAAAAGCACACTGCGAATGCTTTTAACCGAAAAAAAAATACCGCATTCATGTAACATGATGCAAGCTCACGCACAGTAGTGACTAGCGCCTTTGAGATACTTTATAACTGTGGGCTCAATAACAGCAGCAACAATGGCGTTGGAGTTTTAATGAAAAACGCCTCCATCCAGTGATTTATATAGTTCGGTGAAAGCCTGGGCTGCATGTATATCATGGTAGTTCAATTCTTCAAAAAGCATAAGTGGCCCCTCGCTATTCAGAAGTGAGGACCCTTTGTGTGCTTACTATTAAAAATTATTGAAAAATACTCCTTACTTTGAGTATGCGTTATTTGATAAAAATACCGAATAAAATAGAGCGCTATCCGATTTGTTATACGAAAGTTTAGAATATGGGCGCACACTTATTCCTTGCTGAATTCATTGAAACAGCACTGGTGAACGCTCCAAGAGGAACCCTAGTTTTTTTATTAACCTTCCAAAACCTCAGTAATTTTTAAAATTTGTTTAACTTGCATGTGAAGGTAGTCACGTGATTCTCAGAATCGCATTCTGAACTTGGGAAGACAAAAACTTATTACCGAAGTGGATAATCATCTGTTATACTGTTGTAAATTATTGCTTCATTTGTGTAGTTTTACAACGAGCGTGCGCGAGTACAAATACATATTCAAGAGAAGCTTGGGCCACATAACTTTCGCTCATAATTTTGCAGGGCAAGTGACTTCACGTTGTAGCATAGCATGAATACTCCTATTGTTCATTGCGACGGGATCCGTGACTTAAAAAAAAACAACATACATATTGTACATTATAGGCTGGCACAAAAAATAGCTGGAAGCATTTGAATCGCAACCACAAACAGTGCAGCTGAATGCACTTTTCATTGGGCAGTGTTGCTGTGTACTGTGCACAGTTGGAAAGTTTATTGAAGTACCTAAATCACTTAAAAAAACGAGAGCTACGTAGGATCAGACCCATTTAGCCTTGTGTCCCGATGTTGTTGAGGATCTCTTGCAACCCAATCAGCATGATACTCATGAATACAGCTGCGTCATGTTCTTGTAAGAAGGTTTGGGCAGTTTTATTTAAAGCCGCGTTAATGTTACCTTACTTCGTGATCATCTCTAGTTGCAGTGCATAGCCCTACCACGGTGGTCTAGTGGCTATAGGTACTCGGCTGCTGACCCGCAAGTCGCGAGATCAAATCCCAGATGTGGCGGCTGCACATTCGATGGACGCGATAGTGCTGTAGGCCCGTGTGCTCAGATTTGGGTGCACGTTAAAGAACCCCAGGTGGTAGAAATTTCCGGAGCCCTGCACTACGGCGTCTCACATAATCATGGTGCTTTTGGGACGTTATACCCCACATATGAGGTTACGGTGATACTGAATAAAACGGCAACCTCAGTGATTCAATAACACTCAGTTTAAGGTGGTTTGTAAGTGATCGTTTTGGGCGTAAACCAAACCAAGTCAATTGGAGTTTTCGCGAACTATCTGAAGCCAACCCACCCCCTGCCTGCGTTGTCACAGAGCTATGGCGATCGCCTCGGGCCCCCATGCATATAGCATAGCATGACTGCGCTGAATTGCCGCGGTGAAATCTGTGTCCGCGTCACTAAGAAAGTCCCATGCACGGCAATTGTTTGAGGGGGATAAAGCTCTATACATAAACTTGCTCATTATTATTGCACTAATAAACACGTGCGCATTTGCACTAGTTAGGCAGTTTTCCATTTGTGAGAAGATCACAGTGAACAACTGGCGGTACATTCTTGGCCAAAAGCTATCGACATTTCAAAGTTGCCTCTCTGTGAAAAACTAAGGCTTATTACCGCTCGTGCGTAGACGAACAGGAACCGGAATTAGTGGTGTGCACAATAACGAAAGGTACAAAAAGAAAGGATGCGCAAGGCAGACAAGACTCGATTAGCTTATCGATATGGTGCTTCAATATACTTCTATTCGATTATAGTTTAGTATATAAGCCTCATCGCACGGATCTACAGGGCATTTGAAATCGCCCGACGACTGTCCCCTCTTCTCCCGATGGCACATGCTTGCACACGCGCACCTCTCTTGGGGGGAAAACCTATTGTTTGGTTCAATGCACGTATAAGCACATGCATTTCCATTAGGGTTACCATAGCTGCCCGTAGTGTTTTTTTTAATCAGTGTCGAATAAGGCACATTCCTGGAAAGAGTACTGTAGTATCCATAAAATTCCTTTCAACATAAATAAGAACATGTTTCGGAGACTGATGAATCTTAAAAACACTGCAAAACGGTAGTGTTGAAAGGCGACATACATATTTTGGCAAAAATTTGAGATTAATGTAAACCAAAAACACCCTTGAGAGCGTGGCAATTTTTTTAGCATGTCCTTGTCATACAGAACATAATATTGATGAGACCTGTTGAAAGTTTACACGGATTGCTTCCGCTTACCCATAGCCGCGACAAGCGGCTTAAGCAACAGTGGTGTATCTAAACCATTCTTTCACTTTGTACACTCGGCACTTGATTGATATGTGAGGTTTAACGTCCCAAAACCAGAATATGAATATGAGAGACACTGTAGTGGAGGGCTCCGGAAATTTCGACCACCTGGGGTTATTTAACGCGCACCCAAATCTGAGCACACGGGCCTACACATTTCCGCCTCCATCGGAAATGCAGCCGCCGCAGCCGGGATTTGATCCCGCGACCTGCGGGTCAGCAGCCGAGTACCTTAGCCACTAGACCACCGCGGCGGGGTTACACTCGGCACTTCAGCTTCCATGTTTGGCGAATGACGTCTATTGAAGCATTTCATTCTGGCCACGGTCTTTTATTTCTCGTACGGGTGTCTTAAATAAATCATCAGATACGCTCCAGGACTGCGTGTTGAGTTGAAGTTAATAATAATCCGCTCTCTCCATACATCCAAGAAAACACCAATCAGTTTGTGCACGGCGGACAATTTTGTGACTTGATCAGGCCAACGCAAAATGTTCATTACACTGACGACTAGTGTAGCGGATTATATGGTGCCCATATGCATCGGGTATCAAAGCAATAGCAACCATCCCAATGACGCATTCCTTCGTACTGGTCCACCTCCTGGAGTGCGGGCCTGCATTTTGCCCGCACCGACCCTCTGAGTCACCAGCTCCGTACACGGGCATTGCAGCGTGGCTTTCGTCCCTGGAGCCACGGTGTTCCGTAGCGGCCCTTCCTCTATACGGACTTCAAGTTGTTAGAGCCTCTAGGTAAACCAAAACCATCAAGAAAAATGGACAAAAATATATGGCGACGTGGCAGGCGAGATTTCCTGGCTGCTTCTTTTCCCTTTTTTTAAAAATATTACTGGCTTGTTTTACTCTGGAATAATAGCCCATCAGTTTGCTGATAGTTCTATTTGCAAGGCAAAAAGGGTAAACAGGTGATTTGACTACCATGGCGCATATGAGCCGCCTCTGCGCCACGACGAAAGGGCCACTGCGTGCAGCTAGGAGGAACAGAGCGAGCAACGATGGAAATAAAAATGACCGATGTTGCTCCGCATACATGGAAAACCTACCATTTCCCGTCGGTCTGTACGGCAAAGATCATCATCAGTTCAAAATAGTTGCTAAAATACACGAGACAAACATGACGGGTACGTATCACATCGGAAGATGACAAAAAAAGGCTGCAGCATCCCCTCGCGTATAGTTCTGCGCACCAAAGGTCACAGAGAGTGCATTCAGATGACGGGTGGCTGCCAGCGGCTGCAGCGGCGGATAGCGTGCGCCGTCCACTGGTGGCGGGTCAGTGCGTCGGTGCGTGTGTAGCGGTGGCCACATCCGGGCTGACTGCACACGTGCACGCGCTTGTGCGCCTCGTCCAGGTGCGTCTTGCGATGCTTGCCGAGGTGGTCTTTGCGGGCGAACCGCCTGGCGCACAGATCGCACGCGTGCGGCTTGTCGCCGCTGTGGATGCGTCGGTGACGCGTCAGCTCCTCGTTGCGCGCGAACGCTCGCTCGCACGCCTCGCACTTGTACGGCCGGTCGCCTGCGCGCAGGAAAGAGAGGGACAGCTGCGTGACCCCATTTTCGTGCACCAAGAAACACCAACCGACGTCACTTGCAAATCTTCGCTCTTTTTCTTTTTTTATTGCCTTATACGTGCGGCGGCACAGGTTGCAATGCTCGTGTACTGAGCGTCGAATCTCCGTCAAAAAAAAAAAAAACTGAAGCACGCTATGCTAACCGGACCCAACGTTTTATTGCAATAGCAATTATATGAACCCTCTCGGCTGGGTTTGGCCACCGGCGTCGGCGTCATGCACCGTATACGTATATATATATATATATATATATATATATATATATATATATATATATATATATATATATATATATATATATATATATATATATATATATATATATATATATATATATATATATAAACGCAAGTAAGGAAAAAAAAAGTCCAGAAAAAGACTTCGGCACGCGGAATTGAACGTGGCACCTCTGCGTCCCGAGCACTAATCCCTGAGCCACCGAGAGATACTTCCTTCAACGTTCAAACGACAAGCTATATATCTACCACTTGCCGCTGTTGGCGGGCATCTGGGGGTAATATTGTGTTTTTCACATCATCAGCAAGATGGCACAATGAGCGCGCGGCGGCTCTCATCTCTCAAGCGTACTTTGGTCCGCGGAGAGGAGAGGAGTGGACGATCTCTCGCGCGCTCTTATCTCCCGGTGGGGACGATCCTATGTCTTGGCTGGCGTTGGGCTTACACTGGAACGATTCTGTTGTAGCTACGGGGCGCACAAAGGTCAAAGTAATCGCTGCACTACCTCCATTTGCGAGAAACAGCGACGTTTATTCGCGTTTATCTGTACCAGTGAGTACGTTTCGTGCGTGATTTGTGCGTAAGAAATGCGGGGCCCGTTTATATCTGCTTGACATTGTGCGCGTGACCTTCCGATTCGTTGCTATCGTATTCATTCATTCGCCATTGCGGCAAAGCTGTGACTGTGTTTTAGATACTGTCAGTATCTAAAAACGTTGACCAAGCCACAATATCTCTGTCGACACCCACCGCAGCATCTGCATGGTGCTGCACTGCTAATCTGGAAGACAAGGGCCTGATCCCCTGTCAATGTGGCCTCATTTAAATTGGGGCAAAATGCAACTATATACTTGAATTTATGTAAGCGTAAAAAACACCTGATGGCCAAAAATAACTTGGAGAGCTCCACGACAGTGTGACTCATAATTTGGCCCCTAAGACTCTAGAGTTTGTGAAGAGCCAGGTGGGACATTGAAAGTGCCACGGCCGCTGGATGAAAGAGCACTCTTTCATGCTTGTTCATGCTTTTGTAAATATGAAATCAGAACTCTTGCATAGCTTAACGAAATATTCGTGGTGCAACTAAGAACAAGGAAGAAAAAATTGTCTGCGTATGTGTATGCTTTGCTGCGAATGTCATCGAAAGAGGAAAGTATTCTGTCGGCCTTCTTTTATGCATAGCATCGTATTTTCAGATCAGTCTAAAAAACACTAGATTCCTTATAATTACGTATTTATGTTTTTACCTAGTAAACAAACAAACCACTTAATACTTACGTATTGATGCTGCGCCTCAGATATGCGTAACATTGGATTTTTGATCGACAATGTTGACAAGTATGAACGCAGTCACCAGTTCAGGATGGCTGGGTGTCCAGAAAGTGCTCAAACTTGGGCCGGGTGGCTAAATCATGTGACAGACAGACAGACAGACAGACAGACAGACAGGCAGACAGACAGACAGACAGACAGACAGACAGACAGACAGACAGACAGACAGACAGACAGACAGACAGACAGACAGACAGACAGACAGACAGACAGACAGACAGACCAAAGTTTCTGCATTCAAGTATCCCAAGAAAGACTACGTACGTCTTTAAAACGAGAGAAGATGAGAAAAGGCGCCAGCATATAATTCGTGTTTCTGTTGTTTATACTAATGATATTTTCCCAGAGGGCTCTCAAGCGAGCATGTTACATAAGGATGGGTGGTGAGGCAACACAAGAAAAAATCATGGCATATCCACGACGCCAATGATGATGAGTGGGCGAAGTATAGTGGGATCGTTCGGTGTCCGTAAGTCACCTGTCGTCGACCCCTCACGCATGTAAATGAGTTCCAAACGGCGTACAGTTAGGCACAATGCTTTATTGGTCATAACGAGTATGTTGTGTTGAGTTGTAAATTTGGTTTTGCCGTCATCATTACTGATTCATTATTACGGGACGGGAATGAATGACGAAGGTATATCACTGGGGCGAACAGGATAATCATGATGTGTGTGTCATATAAGAACATGACTATATACCACGCTCATCATGCACTCACGGCCGTTTCGCTGGTTTCACATATACCAAATTGGGTATTACGTGACGTGAACAGACGACGAAAATAAATTACACGTTGAAACATGATGATAATGATATGCGTGTCACGTAAAAGACGACTACATGCTACGGTCACAGCGCGCTCGCGGCCGTTTCGCTAGTTTCAAATACACCATATTTAGCATTACGTGACGTGAATGGACGACGAGCATAATCGCCCGGCGCAAACCTGATAATCATGACATGGAATGATGTACGGCATAATTTACGTCCACCTTGTAACGTTGGGTTGATTTTAATGTGACAATTCAACCTTTCTCATTCGTGGTTTACATATCATCGATTCCCACTGTACGTGGGATCTACCTATATTTTTTGTATCGCAAATATTGAATGGTGCATTTCTTTAATGGCTTTGCTACATTCTTGACTTAGGTATGCGGGCGCATATCAATCTTATGCTTTTTTTATTTTGTCTCGCTATCATTCCGTATGGTTTGTGTCATACAAGGGAGAGATGGAGGAAGGAAGGGAGAAAGAGAGGGAGGTTAGCCAGTTCTAAGACCGGCTGTCTACCCTGTGCTGGGGAAGGGGGTGCGTGAAATAAAAGATGGCAGAAAAGAGACCCCAAAGAAAAACAAAGGCAGAAGGACAACAGTACTATCAACGATGCTGCTTACAGTTTGTGTGTCATACAAGAATTCTATACTTTTTTATGTGCTGAATGAAAATCACTTTTTTATGTGCTCAATAAAAGAGCTTTCGGATGAAAGTTAAGAACGCCTCCTCTCCATCTACCTGGAAAAGGAACCTTCTCTACAGCGCGTGTGGAACCTCGCGGCGTACACCATAGCCGGATTGCTAGGGCAGTCCAACACAAATTACCGAAGTGTTGTTCGGTTACCACGAGAACTGAATTGCTATATTTTCTTGAACTCTATTTATGCCCTCTGTAGAACGGTGAAAATCCGGAATTAGAACCTGAATAAAGAAACCGAGTACACTAAAAACTCCTTGATTCGACCCTTGTTAGTGCGGAGAATAGGATGATTCAAAAGTGTTCTTCAGTCCCAACCAGTATATACGTTTGTTAATGTAACAAAGATCTCGTTAATTCGGTCATAACGGGCCACAATCTCGTTAATTCGTATGGGGCGCACCGAGCACAAAGCTCAGCTAACGCGTGACGCAAAAGATCGACAGTGACGCTCTCGGACAACCGATATACGAGCCAGCACAGCGCGCACCGCCAACGTCATCATTGCGACCCGAGTGAATCACCGGAAAGACATAACTACTTTAGTCAGAACGCTTCATGCCAATTAGCGGTTACCAGCGCTTGAGAAGCGTCAGTCTCCGTCGCTGGATTTCATGCCGACCGCTTGTGTCCCCGTGATCTCCGACGACAGCGCAGCTCTGGCCGACTGGGCTCTCCCTATACGCCATTTCCTGACGCCGACAAGAGCTCTCGCCGAGTGGTGCCCTGTCCTCAGACTCTTGCGACCGTGTACATCTTTCCTATCTACTCTTTACTTGCGTCGCTCGCTGTCCCTCCGCCTCGCTCTCTCCTTCCTCTCTCTATATACCTTTTAATCCCTCATTCCTCGTGAGCGACTGTTGAGGTGTCGCACTCTGATGCAGACAGTTACGGGGCTCACTTTTCTCTTCTTTTCTTTGTAAGAACCACATAAGAAGAAGAAGCCTCGGGTGAGAACTCCGAAGGGTTCGTCCCGCCTTCCCGCCATACAGGCGCCGTCGAAGACGTTGATCTTCGCCGGCCAATTTCACGGGGCAAGAGGAGGGCCGCCAACACAAAGCCGACGGAAGCGAAGGAGGTTTCACCCGTGTCATTCCCACGGTAGCCTTCGTGGGACCGGTTTCTACTTCTGCTTCTTCTTATTTTACCTCTCTCTTTGCTTTCCAACTTTCTAGTCATCTTTAATAAACCAGTCTTGAAACGGTCACCATCGAGTCGAGTCGCTCCCTTTAAAGGTGGCCGCGCGCGTGGCCCAGCCGCCCTGCTATAGTTACAACGCAGCGAAGAATTTGCTTTCCAATTAAGAGGAAGCCGACGAAGATTGGAGCACAAGTAATCATCTATAGCCTATTCGCAGTAATTATTTGATAATGCGTAGTCGCCATCCACAACTAACCGCGTTGTTGCCGACCAAGACTCCAACGGCTGCGGCAAATTTATTTCATTTACGGCGAAACAAAGTTTCGTTAAGTGCGCGCGGTGGTGGCGGTGGTAACAATTAGAGAAAACGCAGAGCACGTTGCGAGCTAATTAATACGGCGATATTGCGCCGCGGTCGCACTGTGGAAGAAGTCCCAGGATGACGCAAATTGCGGCTTTTAAGCTGCTCTTATG